>NC_043706.1:18434013-18529995 GCF_006229205.1 Suricata suricatta | reverse complement strand
GAGAGAGAGAGAGAGAGAGAGAGAGAGAGAGAACTCAAAGTGGGTTCCAGGCCCTGCTCTGTCAGCATATAGCCCTTCATGGGGCTCGATCTCGCAAACTGAGATCATGACCTGAGCCAAAGTTGGATGCTCTGAGCTACTCAGGTGCCCATAAAATTTTATCTTTTTAAGTAATCTTTACACCCAACATGGGGCTCAAACCTACAGCCCTAAGATTAAAAGTTGCAGGCTCCACCGGCTGAGTCAGTCAGGGGTCCCAGATACAATACTCTTAATACAGGTTTCTCTTGTATATACTCTTTTGTGGTTCATTGGTGATATTCAACTATAAGTGAATCTATTCCACAAATTTGGGAAATTTCCAATTATTGCCCTTTTAATACATATTTCTTTGATTTTATGACCCTTATTTTCTTCTAAGCTTCCCATGACGTGTATGTAAAACTATGTGATATTTTCCCATGGGTCTCTTGAGTCCTTCTTCATTTCTTTCTTGGCTTTTACTTTTCTGTACTTCAGATTGTTTTATTTATTTTAATTCTTGGACTTTTAGTTCCATAATTTTAATTTGGTTATATTGATTATAATTTCCAGGTCTCTGCCAGGATAATCTAACCATTCATTAAGACCCTATTTTTCTTTACTTATTAGAAAGTAATTTCTTTAAATTCATGAACATACTTATAATGAATGTTTTAATGGCTTTTCCTGCTAAATTTAATATCTGAATCATCATGGAGTTGTTCTTATTCACTATTTTCTTTATCTAAGATTTATAATCCCTTGATCTTTGCATATCTTATAACTGTAGATCATATAATGTACTCTAGAGAAGACTCTGGATTCTGTTATCTTCCTTGGGAAAGTGTTGATTTTTATTTTTAGTTAACAGTTCAATTACTGGCAAATCCCCTTAGACTTCTGTAGGCTTGAAAGCACATTTTAGTAACAACCTATCTGCGAAAACCCAAGGGTTTCCAAGCCACTTGAACTTATCAGAACTCAATCTCAAAACCGTAACTCCTCTGCTGATCTTGCTGAAGCATGGTGGCAGGATTTCTTCAAGGAAGACTTAGTGTATGCCACTTAGAGCATATGGGTTTTTTTAATATATATATAGGACTTTTTAAAATTTGAGTAGAGTTGACACACAATGCTACAGTAGTTACAAGTGCACACCATAGTGATTCAACTTCTCTATATGTTGTATTACAGTCACCTCAAGTGTAGCTACCATCTGTCACCATGTAAGGATATTACAGTATCACTGACAATATTTTCTATGCTGTGCTTTTTATTCCCATGATCTATTCATCCCTTAACTGCCCATCCCCTTATCTCCTTGCCCTCTGGCAATCATCAGTTCTCTGTTTTTATAGGTCAGATTCTGCTGTTCATTCATTTGTTTTGCTTTTTAGATTCCACAAATGAATGAAACCATATGGTATTTGTATTTCTCAGTCTGACCAGTTTCACTTACCATAATACCCTCTGGATCCACCCATTTGGTCACAAATGGTAAGGTCTCATCCTTTTTCATAGCTATATATATATATATATATATATATATATCCATTCACCTTTCAATGGACACTTCGGTTGCTTCCATATGTTGGCTATTGTAAATAATGCTGTAAAACATTGAGTTCATATATATTTTAGAAATAGTGCTTTCATTTTCCTTGGGTGAATACCCAGTACTAGAATTGTGGGATCATATGGTATTCCTATTTTTAATTTTTTTGAGGAACCTCCATACTGTTTTCCACAGTAGCTGTACCAATTTACATCCCCACCAATCATGGATGTGGATTCTTTTTTCTCCACATTCTTCTCAACACTTGTTTATTGACTTCTTGAGTTTAGCCATTCTAACTGGTGTAAGGTGATATCTAATTTGTGGTTTCGATTTAGATTTCTCTGATGGTTAGTGATGTTCAGTATCTCTTCATGTGTCTGTTATCCATCCGTATGTCTTCTCTGGAAAAATGTCTGTTCAGGTCCTCTGCCCATTTTTTAATCAGATTGTTTGTGGTTTTGGTGTTGAGTTGTAAGAGTTCTTTGTATATTTTAGATATTTACTCCTTATCAGATATATCATTTGCAAATATTTTCTCCCATTCAATACATTTTCTTTTTGTTTTCCTGATGGTTTCCTTTGTTGCACAAAAGAATTTTTTTTTATTTTGATGTAGTTCTAATAGTTTATTTTTGCATATGTTTCTCTTGCCTGAGGAGATGAATTTAGAAAAAGGTTTGCTATGGCTGATGTCAGAAAAATTACTGCCATGTTCTCTTCCAGGATTTTTATGATTTCAGGTCTCACATTTAGGTCTTTAATCCATTTCAAGCTTATTTTTGTCTATAGTGTAAGAAAGTGGTCCAGTTTCATTATTTTACATGTAGCTGTCCAGTTTTCCCAGCCCCATTTATTGAAAGGAATCTTTTCCCTGTTGCATATTCTTATCTTTTTGCCATAGATTAATTGACCTTATATATGTGGGTTTATGTCTAGGGTCTCTATCCTGTTCCATTAATCTTTGTTTCTATTTTTTTGCCCTACTGTTTTGATTACTACAGCTTTGTAGCATATCCTGCTGGAATTGTAATACTTCCAGTTTTGTTCTTCTTAGAATTGCTCTGGCTATTTGGCATCTTCTGTGGTTCCACCATACACATTTTAGTATTGTTTGTTCTCGTCCTGTGAAAAATGTTGTTGGTATTTTAATAATGATTGCATTGAGTCTGTAGATTGCTTTGGGTAATATTAACATTTTGACAACACTAATTCATCCAATCCATGAGCATGGAACATGTTTTCATTTGTTCGGGTTGTCTTCAATTTCTTTCATCAGTGCTGTACACTGTTCAGAGTACAGGTCTTTCACCTCTCTGGTTAAGTTTATTTCTGAGTATTTTACTATTTTTTCCTGCAATTATAAATATTCTTAATTCTTACTATATAGACTTCGAGCATCTCAATTTGCTGTCAAATCAATAATGAGATATTAACCTGCCTCTCCTGGTTTGAACTCCATCTCTGTTCCTGCTCCAGTATCTCTGTTCTATTTTCAGGCTCACCTAGCAAAGCCTCAGTTAGTCTCACTGAAACAAGGACTCATAATGGAGTTCCTATACAGAAATCTTGGTTTCCTTCTTCAAATCTCTCTCTGCTCTGTGTTCTACTTTGCAGACCCCCGCTGCTTCACCTGTCTTGAATGCCAAGTTCTGTCTCCCTAGCTCAGTGAGACTCTGCTGGGATTCCACTTCCCTGCTATACTGTCAGAACACTGTGCCCAGGTAGAGATCTAGGGTTCACCTTAACATGTTCTCTTTTCTCAAGGATCAGGAAATCTGGTCCTCCCTGATGGCCAATGCCCAGAACAGTTGTTTCACACGTTCTTTCCAGTTTAATAATTGATAATAAAACAGAAGAGCTGGTCTCATACCAACTTCTCTGTCATAACCAAAATTGGAAGTTTGAAGATTGCTTAAGTTTTTAATTAAAAAATATAAGTGGATACATTCATTGTCATGGGCAAGCTAGCACCCATGTTTATGTTTTCAAAATACAAATACAGGTTAATTATTTTGAAAGTTCACTTTATCTTATGGAACTACCACTCAACTTAATTACCAGATCCTTTTATATTGAGAATAAAGACAAATGTTTACACATAAGAGTAACCTGCTGATGACTTTGGAATATGTCAGCTGGGATCACCTAGAAAAAAATAAATGGAACAGTCATATTTTTAATAATGGATGAGGTGCACAAGGAAAAAAAACACTTGTCAGAACTGTATGTTACAGGACCCTGTCTATATATAAATGCATATGTTTATAAAAGTGGGTTTTCTCTGTTGTGCTAATCTTTTTTTACTTGGCATATTTTTAATGGTTTTTCCAAATGACCTTTGTAAAATTAATCAAAGGTCTGACACTATCCTTTGGAGAAATACAAAGAAAGAATGCTGCTTATAATAACTTTTGCATGAGAAACAGCCAGAAAATGACAAAACAGAGAAAACAGTAATACTAAAAAAAATTAAAGCTTGAAAGTGGAACTAACTGAAAAATGTTGCCTTTTGTCAGTAATACTTCCTGTGTCTCTGAAATTTCATTTTCCCTTTATTTTCTTGACCATTGTCTTAATTACTTGAGACCAGATAGATTTCTCAAAACAACTTACTAAGTAAAATACACCACAATGTTTCAAGAGCTCTAACAATGAAAAGCATCCCAAATTAAACATTAATAAAATATACAGAAAATATGTGTAAAAAATATAAATGCAAAGAAACTAGAAAAATGTCTGCAATTGGACCGTATGGAAATCTAAAAAGAAATTAAATTTAGTTGTAATACATTTTCTATTCTTTTCTTTGAGAAAATTACTACTGAAGTGAGGAATTTTCCCCCCTGTAATTTAAATGGTAAGCTGCCAGATGTGTGTCTCATGCTTGAAGAGTCGAAGCTTTGCATTATTTAGCATATTAAGAATCACAGAATTTTAAAAAGGGCTCCTTTATTGCCTCGAGGTTCTAATTAAGTAAACCTTAGCCTGGTACATTTAAAACTTGCAATACAAGAGATTTTTGCTCCCCCCCCCCATAGTCAAGTCACATCTGTGTAACAAATATAGAAAATCTTTAAGATGATATAATTTTTCCTTTGCTTGAAGAATTAAAGCTATCTATTATTTTAAGAAGTTTTTAATAGAGGCCAGCAATCTAGAAGACAACTAAGGATTCGAAATACTTTTTAATCATTGCAAGTTGCCTTCCTTATTTATACCAAAGCATATGTGTTTCATAAAGGCAGTTCTATACTATCAATCTTACCCTCTCTCTCCCTTACTTCCTCTGCTTCTGCTGTGGCCTCAATCATTTTCTCGTTAGACAAAGGCGATTTTAAGAAGCAACAAGATCATAGGTTTTGGATTGATACTGTGTTTTTATGTGTTTCTGTATGTGTGTCTGTCTGTGTTAAATATCTGATCACACAGCATTAATTAGTTGCTCTTTGAGCAGTTTGTAGAAAGAGTCCCAGAAGCTTATGTGAAAATCATAATCAGATGGAAGTTCCGTAGGCACACGACATTCATAAATCATACCCTTAAATACAGTTATTTTTGCCATTTTAGAAAATGTCAAAGGTGTCAACTCTGTCCAAATATACTGCTTAACAGTGACTATTTTAGTAAATTGACTTGAAATGCATTCGGCTAGCTGACAGTTAAAAGCACATAATCTAGTTCAGAGTACAAATGAACAGTTTAAAGGCCAAAATAAGCACGAACGCATGACTTCTCAATGACATGTTGCAGTGACCCTGGCTGAAGCCATAGACCATAATCTTAGTGTTGTTTATCTACAGCAGAAATAGATACCTCCAATTTTTGACACATGATCTTTTAATATCTAGGCTCTAGTTAAGAAAAAGAAATGTGTCAACCACTTTTAAGGTGAGAGTCCAATACCTATTTGAGGATACAATAAACAGACCAGAAATTACAGAAAGTCAGGTAATGAGGTGATAGCATTCTCTGCCAGCAGCATGGCTTAAACCTATAAAGCAGTAACTTCCTGGATGCTGCAAAAATGAATAGACAAATGTTTGTCCTAATGTCAGCAAACAAGGAATTCTCTTATCTTTTCTTCACAGGAAGACTAATGAACAAATGTATCTTTACATTTGAGTTGGGAAAAGGGCAAGTATCATAAAATTGGAGCTTAGGTTTTCCCTCCAAAGTACTTGGTAGCAGGTGAAGTGTATCTGATATGTTATGAATTGGTTTCTTAGAAGTGTTAAGAAGCTTAATGGTTTCATATTTGGGGATGTTTTGATATTATTGGCAGCAGAAATTCAACCAAACCATCCTTACGTTCACTTCTGTCCAAACCATTAAACCACAACATGTCCACAGAAAACCACATGACACTTGAGTAGTCCTTGTGAACCCCCCAGGGTAGTTGATTGGTAATAATATGTTGTGCTTTATCCAGTATTTTTCAGTTTATAAAAACAGATTTGCATATGCTACTTATTTAATTCAAGCTATTTGATTAGCTTTATTGCTGGCACAGAACTGCAGTATTTCTGCCGCCGTATCCATCCACCAGGAACCTCTCAGCACTTCGCCCTTGCAGGATAAAAATAGATTGATGCATGCATGCCTTGACTAGTAAAATATTATTCTAATGTAAGAGCAGGAAGACATTTGGTTATTCTTTCCAAGAATAATTTTTAGCATCACCCATTTCTGCCATGCTTAAGATGATTTTACCCTTTTATGAAAGTTTTTTTCATGAAAGCATCTCTTTTTCATTATTCTTAAAAATGTTAAACTCTCCATCTTAAGCACAGTGAAAGAATTCAGGCATTTTAATATGTTTCTCATGACTGTTCTTTGGTTATCATCACTGACCACTTTCATTGAACTTAGAACATCCAAATCTATTTAGAAGAGTAAATTATTTTGCCCACTAGTAAGTCTCTAGTGCTAAAAGAAAATTACAGGTGAAAATAGAGTCATTGCCATATACCACAATTAAGCAGAATATAGACATACTCAAGGATATATCTAATATTATAATAATCAACTCAGTAAAACCAGGGCGATTTTGTGAGCATCTATTATCTGTATATAACTCATTACATAAAGTTTTACTAATCCTCGAATAGTGCCTGTTACCTCCCTTCTAAAGGTGAAGAAACAAAGATTCAGAGTTTAAAGAATTTGACAAAGGGCATTAAACGTCAGAGTCAAGGTCTGAATTTAAGTCTCCCTGACTCCCATATTGAAGGCCTATTCCTCTCACTAAATTTGCACTGATCTGAATTCTATTAATTCATTTTTTGGTGCATTTCTGGTTATGGACAGTTGTTTCACAAAGGAACAAAAACAGAGCTTTGACTCAACACCCTACGCTGACTTTTAGTTATTCATGCTATGGAGGAAAAGAACAACAAAATGCTGAAGAAAATAACAATGATAGCCACATTGTTGAGTTCATACTACATCTCAGACTTTATAGGTTTTAAAGTCCCAAGTTAACTACTAATTTAAAGCTCTCCTTCTCAATGTTTTAAAATATTTCAATGAGTAATAAATTTTGCAGTTCAAATGTTACCACTTTTTATGAAGACATTATGCTAATGTATTTAACCAGTCACCAAAGAACGAATACTTTACTATTCTATTTATGTGAAGGATTTAGAGTAGTCAAATTCACAGGGACAGAAAGTAGTACGGTGCTTGCCCAGGGCTGGGAGAGGGAAGAAATGAGGAGTTATGACTGAATGAGGACCAAGTTTCAGTTTGGGAAGATGACAAAGTTCTAAAAGATGACAAAGTGGTGGTGGTTGTAGAACACTGTCAATGTACTGAACGTTGTTGACGTACACACTTTTTTTTTGTAATTTTTTTAATGTTTTCTTTTTTTTTGAGAGAGAGAGACAGCACAAGCAGGGGAGGGTCAGAGAGAGAGGGAGACACAGAATCCAAAGCAGGCTCCAGGCTCTGAGCTAACTGTCAGCACAGAGCCTAATGCAGGGCTCAAACCCACGAATCCGTGAGATCATGACCTGAGCTGAAGCCAGAAGCCGGACGCTTAATCAACTGAGCCACCCAGGCGCCCCGACGTACATACTTCTTAAGTGATTAAACTCGTAAATTTCCTGCTATCTCTATTTTACCACAAATAAAAACATGTTTCTACTTCCATATTTTTCAAACCCTAAATGAAGTGCTAAGAAACTTTTAAAATGCTGTAGGACCTTAAACAACAAGAAGTGACTTTTGGTTAAAACCGGATGGCCTAGAATCATTTCTTCCTGCTCCTTTATTCTAAGTATAACTATAAATTCCGGAAATAATGTAAGAGGCAGCCAAGAGAGAATTCTGAATGTATACTGAGGAAGGACAAGTGATTATAGACCCCAGAACTGGAGCAACATGAGACAAGACAACTTAATCCCATCCTCCAACCATCCAACAGAAGACTCAGACCCAGCATCTTTAAACCCATCCTATCAGCAGATAGTGGTGAGAGTAGGCTCGTTTACTTACCTTTCAAAAAGAAGTCCCCCCAACACCACCAAGTGGGTCTGGTAGCACTAGAGAGGAGGATAAACCAGAAGTCAGATGGGAATGAGCATACATAGGATGTGTTCTCCTTCCTTGTAGCTTGAGCTAACCCTCCCTGACCAAGACACAACAGGTAGATGAGTGGCACTAGCAGGTGGATTCTGCTGCTACTAGTGACTAGACTAGGAAGCCTCTTAACATCCCGAGGCAGGAGACTCCCTTCCCTACCTAGAGCACCAGGTGGCCAGACCTTTGAAAGCTCCTTCTGTCCTCTCAGGGGTTACCGGCAAGGTCCAGTGGGAGCCCCAGATGCACAAGTTGAATAGAGCAGACCAAAACAATACAGCACTTTTCAAGTGGGGAAAGACAAATACATATTATCAACCACAAATTTTATATTTGGTGACTATACTTCAGGAATGAAAGAAAATACATGCTCAGATGAAAGAAAGCTAAAACATCTGTCACTAGAAGATGTAGCCTTAAAGAATGACTAAAGGAAGTTCTTCAAACATGAAATGATAAAGGGAATATTAAAAGAAGGAATCTTGAAGCATCAGGAAGGGAGAAAAAGGAAAATGGAGAGATCATCAAATGTGAGCATACTTCTTCTTTCCCTTATGAGTGTTATAAATCATATTTACTGACTGCACAATATTTATAATACCATGTGTTACTCAAGACAATTATATTTAGAAATGGTGAAGGTAAAGGGACTTAAATGGAAATACAGTGTCTGCACTTGACTCAAACAGATAAAATACTGACACCAGGAAACTGTGATAAAGTCACACATTTACATTGCACATGTAGAGCAACTACTATGAAAACTACACAAAGAGAAATGTTCAAAAACCATAAATAAATCAAGATGGAATCCCAAAAAGTGTTCAAGTAATACACAAGAAGGAAGTAAAAAGGAATGGAGAAGAAACAAGAGATAATGTGAAAACAAATCTTAAAGTGGCAGACTTAATCCCTGCCATATCAATGATTACCATAAATATAAGTGGTCTAACTATATCAATAACAAGGCAGATATTGAAAACCCAGTTTAAAAACAAGACCAATTATATGCTATTTACAAAAAAAAAGGTACTTCCAATTCAATTATGTAGATTAAGAGTAAAAAGAAAAATGAAAAAAACATATATTTTGCAGACATTAATTTTTAAAAAAACATGATTGGCTATTTTAGTATATAAAATAGATAATTAATATCAGATAAAATAAAGTTCACAGTAAAGACAATTACCAGACAAAATCATTATATAATAATTAAATGATCAATCTACTTGTAAAACATAACACTCTTAAATACATTTCCACCAAACAGCAAATATTTAAAATACATGAAGTGAAAACTGATAGAGCTGAAAAAGAAATAGAAAAATTCCCAATTACTGCTAAGGACTTCAACACTCCCCTCTCATCAAATGATAGCACTGCTAGAAATACACTCAACAAGGGTATAGAAAATTGGAACAACATAAACAACACACAACTGAAACATGTACACTCTACCCAACAACAATTCAATATACATTTTTTTCAGGTGCCTATGGATCATTCACAAATATACCCTAGGCCATAAAGGAAACTTTATCAAACTGAAAATAATTGAAATCATGTAGAATACTTTCTCGGATCATAATGAAATCAGACCAGTGATCAATAACAGAAAGTCAAAGGGAAACTTTTAAGACCTGGGAAATTAAACATACTTCTAAATTATCTGTGAGTCAAAGAAGGCACAGGCAATAAAAAAAAGAACTGACTAAATTTGAAGATCAACATTTGTAAGATTCAGCTAAAGTAATACTGAAAGAGAAATCTATAGCACTAAATCCTTATGTCAGAAAAGAGAAAAATCAATAGTCTAAGATCTTATCTCAAAAACTTAGAAAAAAAGCAAAATAAAACCAAAACAAGTTGATGGAATAAAATAATAGTGATTAGAATAGAAGGTAGTAAAATTGAATTGAATTTCCAAAAAAAATCAATTAAATTAATAAACCTCTAGCAAACCTGGCAAAGACAGAAAGAGAGAAGATGCAACTCACCAATATCAGAAATTAAGTGGAATATGATTACATATACTGCAGTCATGAAAAAAGAAAAGAAAGAAATACTTTGAATAACTAACATTCATACGTTCAACAACTTAGAAGAAATAGATCAATTTCTCAAATAATAAAAATAACCAAAATTCATCTCAGATGAAACAGATCATCTGAATAGTCTTATAACCATTAAATAAACTGAATTCACAATTTTGAAACTTTAGGCTCAGATAGTTTCCCTGCAAATACTACAAAAATATACAGGAGAATTAACACAAATTTTACTTAATCTCTTCTAGAAAACAGAGGAGCAAACATTTTTTAATCATGTGATGAGGTCAGGTTAATCCTGACATCAAAACAAGACAAAGTGCATAAAAACAAAAGTACAGACCAGTATCTTTTAGGAACTTAAAAAATCCTCAACAAAATATTAGCAGATTGAATCCAACAGTGTGTGAAAAGAACCACATAGCCTTACTATACAACTACAGTACTCAAGACTCTGTGATCTTGTGATAAACACATAAACCAATGGCCTAGAACAGAGAAAGAAGAAGAAGCTCAAGAAATATACTCAATGGCTGATTTTTTAATGTTTATTTTTGAGAAAGGGCAGGGGGTATAGAGAGAGAGGGACACACAGGATCCAAAGCAGGGCTCCAGGCTCTGAGCTGTCAGCACAGAGCCTGGCACAGGGCTCAAACCCATGGACTGTGAGATCATGACCTGAACCAGAGTCGAACACTAAACCAATTGAGCCACCCAGGTGCCCCTCAATAGCTGAATTTTAAGAAAGGTGCAAAAGCAAGTAATTGTAGGAAAGATATAATTTTTGACAAACAGTGTTGAAGAAATTAAACATCTATTTTAAACATTATAATAATACTAATTATAATAAAATAAAAATTGACCTAAACCTCATTCCATATCTTAAAAATAAGTTGAAACGGATTATCTTTTTGAAAAAAATTGGAGAAAATATTTAGGGTCCTAGGCTGGACACAGGATTCTTAGACTTGACACTAAAAGCCTGAACCATAAAAGGAGATTGATAAATTGAACCTCATTAAGATTCAAAATGCCTTCATGAAAGACCCATTGAGAAAATGAAAAGGCAAGCTGCAGATAGAGAGAATCTGTTTGCAAACCACATATTCAAGAACTATCAGTTTTATCCAGCATGACGTGTTATGGGGGGAAAAATGACAAACTCCTGGTCTCTCCAGCAACTAGCTCATCACACTTGGTAATTATTCACACACATGATGCTTAATTTCTGCAAGTCTGAAAAGGTAGGAAAAAAGATGTCATATTATAAGTCTGTGTGTAGGTAAAAAAAATACTATTAATTATGGTTAAAATGCTATAGTATTTTTAATAAATGATGATACTTTTAAATACTTGGCCTCAGGAAGTTTTATGTGCATTTATGCGTGCATGTGTGGGTGCATGTGTAATTGATAACATCTTAACGCTGGAGAAGACACGCTTGCTGATAAACACAGTATACCAGCCTAACCATATAGAAACTAACTAAAGAGAATTTGCTTGAAAAGCCAGAGTGGATAAAAGGGGCAAAAAATATTTGTGGTTTGGGGTTCTGCATTGTTTTTCACTAAATTATGTTATTACAACCTATATCTCTTCCCTGCACTCCAGGACCCATCAGTGCCTTTAAAACTAGCACTGTGCCATCTCTGTGTTTATGTCTATGCATGTCAAAACCATTACAGGATTTTTTTTTCACTGCAGCTTCAAACCTACAAACTTTAAAGGCTCAAAATCCTATGGAAATAGTTAAGGTCCAGTGTTCATTTAACAAGTTATGGCAAATAATCTTAACCAAAAAAAAAATTTTGCAAATAAAAGTGGATAAACTCACTGGTTTCTAGTAATGCACTATATTCAAAGACCATGTGTAATGTATGGTGCTCCAAAGCACTGAGTCCTTCGTCATTCATTGCCAAGGGGTCAGAATTCAAGAACAGACTGATTTCTTTAAGAAATAAGTAGATTTCCAAGAGACTGGCTAAAGGAAATATTGTTTCACTCAAAATCCTATTCTCTAATTTATATTTCTGCTTCTCATTCCATATGGGTCATCTAATTAGACTGAATAGAACATTCTGGATAAAATTACTGTCCCTTTCTGGCATTTTTTATTCTAATTTATTTCCACTTTGAACAAAGTCAACTATATGTTCATAAGAAGTTAAGCACTGGAACAAGTTGGACTAAATGAGTCAGACCATTAAAGAGTTCAAAGCCAGACTTGTGTTTAGAAAGAGTTAATGAACTCATTTATTTCTGGGATGACTCACAGTAGCATTTACTTTTCATTTTCATATGTGGTTTTACCGGTTTGAAAAGCCCAGTATGGGACCAAAGGAAATGCTCCCTGCTAAGCACTTGCAGGAATAGCCTACAGTATGTCCTCTTTGGAGAAATATCTATTCATGATTGCACCTACAGGGAGCATTGAATGTTGTCAGACTCAGGGGATAAGAGTAGGGTGGTGGTCACCAGGACCTGGAGAGGGAAGGGAGAAAGGGTGGCTGCTCTTCAATGGGCATAAAGTTTCAGTCATGCAAGATTAGTACATTCTAGAGGTTTGCTATACATCAGCCACACAATTAACAATACTGTACTGTACACTAAAACATTTACTAAGAGGGTGTATCTCATTTTGTGACCACAATAAAATAATACTAAAAATAATGAAAGAGGCTGTAGTTAAAATCAGTTCTATAAACTGGAGCAATTGTAAAGTCATGTCAGAGCGGACACTTCATTGTCATGTCTGAGCAGCAAATTCTCCTCAGCCATGGTTACTTTGGTCATAATTCATTTAGGGCATGTTACCCCCACAGGTCCTTATTTCCAGCTTGTCCAGACTGTACATTTAGCTTTGGGTTGAATTGTTCAATAGTGGGGCCAAAGACAAGTTTGTTTTATCCCAAGTCTGCAGCGACCTTCCATGCTAAACCAATGCTTCCAAGGCCTTCTAGAAAGGTTAAAATTTCCCAGACTAGTAGGTCAATTGTGGTGTCTCATATTCAGTCCAGAACTATGATAGTATTTGTCATCAATATTCCCTTCTGGAATACCACTTTGCAAGGGTATTTGTCTAATACTGAGGCACTGAGTCTCCACAGATTAAATAAGAGAGATTTTGCCAAGGAAAAATCAGATTATTTTCATGGATAAGACATTTGTGTGAGCTGTTGCTGAATATACACAGCATGCTTGCATTTGTTAACCTATTTCTCATAATAGACTGAAACACACACACACACACACACACACACACACAGCAGGTTGTGTGTGGAGGGAAAAGTCAGTATTTATTACCTCTGCATTAAAGACCACATTCAGGAAAGTATGTATCCTTTCAATTATTTCAAAAAGTACAAAAAGTGTTTCCAAAAACGACTTTATTAGTGATTCCTAAAATATCCGTAACTTGAAAAGTTTTGAAATGGCCAATGTCAACTGAGTGGGAGTAATGACAAGCCAGTGTGAATGATAACACAAGTGAGTTGCCATTTTTTATGTTTCCTCACCAAGCCATTTAATAGCACAGGTACAGAGGAAAAACAGAGCGTGATGAATATATGGGAGCAAATAAAACGTTTAAGGTGTAAAATGTCTCGAAAACACAAGCTGTAATCTGCGGTTGTCAATCTAATACACACACACTCCGTAATTAGAAACACATTGGAATTGGGCAGCAAGCATGTAGCTGTACATTTCCTTCAAAGCTTTCTTTCGATCATCCATTCACACGTGACACATTCGTTTTTATTGCCATTTCCACTCAAAACAAGAATTTTCAAGAGGCTACCTAAAACCCCCCAGAATTTCTTGAACGCTTCCAAATAATTTTTCAATCGGCCCTCAGGAAAGGAAGCAACCCAGCCAGGATTCCAAACTGCTGGAAACGTTTTAAGCCCATCTCCTCTCCCTGCTTCCCAGATCCTTTTGACACACCCTCCTCCCTCCCTCCTCCGCGTTAAACTGCATCTCCACTTCCTTTACATCAGTGGGAACACTTCCCTTATGGGTGTCGGGATCTCTCAGAGGGGTCAGGGGCTGCCCTGCGGAGGAAATGACAAGCTGTGAAATGTAAAAGAACAATTCCTTCCACATGTTCCTTTGCTCCTGGAGCAGTGAGGGCTTGTCAGCTAGCATCGCTTTGGAACCAGGCAAGACTCTGCGTCGTAGTTCTGTCAAAACTAATTTACAATTAAAGACCTGCATGACTGTTTAAAGCTTTCTCTATTCCGGCAGTTTTCTGAAATGACTTTGAGATTGAAGTGGATCAGACCAGAAACCACTGTTGTAATTAACTGCAGTGGATGGTGAAAAATCTCATGAAATAAGACAAAACTTAAAACAAATGATATATATATGTGTATATATATGTATATATTAATATATAGTTATTACATAATTATTATGTTTATATATTATATAATAGTATGTAATTATATATACTTTTATTATATTATATAATGATTGTATGATAATATATTTAATATATAATATATTATTTAGTGTATGTTATATATATATATGAGACTGAGAGAGAAAAGGACAGAGGGGGAGAGAGAGAGGAAGAGAGAGAAATCCTTACTGCACCTCCAATTAACGTATCTGTGGAAATTTCCTAGCAAAGCCCAATTTAGTGAGTTTAGTGTTGCAGCTGCTGGAAATTTTATTTAGTTTGTAAATAAAGTTACAAAATGACAGTTTCATTGCTCTGAAGGAAGGACACACAAAAAGAAGAAGGAAGGAAAGGAGGGAGGAAGGGGAAAGAGAAGGAAAGTTTGATTTATCTTGACCATTGACACTTCAACATGTTTACATTATTTTAAATACTTTAAAAGATTTTTGTGATTTAAAATATTTTGATGCAATTCCCTGATACATTAAGTAAAAGCATCTTCAAATTGCAGGTAATTAGTTTTTTATGCAGATTAATCATTTTGAAACATACTGTGGTTCCCTGAGGTTCAATTTTGCATCAGATAACTAACTCATATTCACTTACGCTATCTGAAAATCAGGAAGCCCAAAAGAACAAATACTGTATCTAAAAAGTGTCTCAACATCTCATCAAGTGGTGATTCTGAAGTGACCGTTCCAAGTTCTTGAAATCTAGGATGTATTTTACAGATGAGCTCATTCCTTAAAAGCTAGCCGAGTAAGGAGAGATACACCTAACAGGAAACTATTTGGGACAGTCTCTCCACAAACCCAATTCCACTGTCAAGAGCAAAAAAGTCATATATGCCATTTTCAAATATCAGATTCATAAGTCTTCGATAGAAATAGGGTAACAATGTCTTTCCAATTACTAACTAAAAGCCTGTGCCACTATGGTTTGGGATAATTAACAGTGACTGAAAACTTGTTCTCTTACACATGAGAGAATGGTGGCCTAAGGACTTCAGGAAACGTGGAGATTGGTCTATAACTGGCCATGCATACTTGAGCTCTGACATCCACATGGAAGTTCTCTTATATAATAATATATAATAGTGAACACACTAACTAAGTTCTAGTGACCAGGTTGTCCATAGCTCCCTGTTCTAAGTTCAGGTACTATGGGCCCTCAGGAACTCTCCATCTAGCTTCTGTTCCGACTGCCGCTAATTACTTTTCCCTCCATTATCCCTCTACTTCATGGCTTAGATTGAACATAGCAGTACAGGCTGAGCAGAGCCTCTCACCATGCCACCTAGTACGTCACTAAAATAGGACATATGCATGCCCAACTGACTTTTGACAAAGGGCTAAAGGCAACTCCGGGGTGAAAAAATAGCCTTTTCAACAATTGATGTTGGAACAACTAAACATTCACATGTCTAAAAATAAAAAAATAAAACTTCAACTTTCACCTCACACGTTATTCAAAAACAAACTCCAAACTGGATCATCAATCTAAATATAAAATATGAACTATACACCTTTCCGAAGGAAAAGCATAAGAGAAAATTTTGTGATCTAGGATTAGATGAAGAGGGTCCATAGATACGATTTCAAAAGTATAATCCTTTAAAAAAAATTGGTAAGTCAAAATTCAAAGCTTTTGTGCTGAGAAAGACATTTTAAGAAAATAAAAATCAGGGTGGGGGGTGCCTGCGTGGCTCAGTTGATTAGGCATCTGCCTTCGACTCAGGTCATGATCTCATGGTTCATGAGTTTGAGTCCTACATCAGGCTCTGTGCTGTCCACATAGAGGCCACTTCAGGTCCTCTGTCCCCTTATTTCTCTGCCCCTCCTCCTCTCATGTGTGCGCATTCACTCTTTCTCTCTTTCTTTCTTTCAAAGCTGAACAAATACATTGAAAAAAGGAAAGAAAGAGAGAAGGAAGGAAGGAAGGAAGGAAGAAAGGAAGGAAGGAAGGAAGGGAGGAAGGAAAGAAAGAAAACAAAGAAGAAAGGAAGGAGGGAAGGAAGGAAACAAACTACAGACATGGAAAAGTCATTTGCAAGCCATGTATCCAACAAAAGATTTCTTTCCAGAATGTACAAAGAACTCTCAAAATTCAACACCAAAAATATCAACAACCCAACTCAAAATAGGCAAAAAACTTGAACAAATACTTTACCAGATATTAATATGAGTGAGCAATAAGCACATATGAAGATGGTTAATAAGCCACTAAAAAATAGAAATTGAAATTGATTTCAAATTTAATCTGAATGCAAATTAGAATGACTTTTTTAAAAACTGACAATGCAAAGTGGAGACAAGCGTGCAGAGCACTGAAAGTCTCATGTGCTCCTCGTGGAAATGCAAAATTTACAGCCACTCTGTAAAAGAGGCAGTTTCTTTTAAGGTTAAAAATACATATGCCCTCCAACCCAGCAATTCTTCCCTTATGTATATCTCTTAGAGAAATAAATACTATGTTCACACAAAAATTTGTATATGAATGTTTATCGCAACTCTATTCATAATCGCCAAAAATGGAAACAATCACTGTGTCCTTTAATAAGTGGACAGATAAAGGACACTTCATCCATTCACAGGCATGTTATCCCACCAGGAATAGGAATGAACTTTTGATACATACAATTCAAATGAGTCTCGAAGGCACTATGTTGGCTAAAAGAAGGCAGCGTCAACAAAAAAAATTACTGTACCCTACAACAATTTTTAAAAGTACAAAAACATCAGTGATAATAATCAGTGGGTACCAAAGCTTCCTGGTGGGTGTGCGAGCGATGGAGTAAGGGGTGGGGAGACCGCAGCAAATAGCGGAAAGGAAAAGGAAGGTGTTTGGGTAATGGATCTTTATCCTGATTGCAGTGCTAATCACACAAATCCAGATATGTGTTAAATTGCATTAGTATTCCAAAAAAGCCAATTTACCGTGTGTTGATTTTACCATAAAATACATAAACTGTTTGCTTGACTTATTTCCATAGAAAGAAACTGTAAGCTCAGATAGCACTCAGAGCCATATGCTCTTATTCATTCAACAAATATTTACCGAGAATCTAAGACGTACTATATATTGCTGTAGGCAACGGGGCACCCAAATGAACAAAACAAAGATCCCTGACTTCAGAGTTGGAAGTCCAGCTACACCTCTTTACAATGAGTTTTCCAAGATGTAGTCAAATAAATAGGGGCATGAAGAGGAAATGGAGCTGATGCTTCCAGAAGGAGCTTAAGGTTTCATCTCTAGAGATGAGGAAGGCCTTCTATCTAAGAGTATGTCTGTTTCAGGGAGTCTGAGTGGTTCAGTGGGTTAAACATCCAACTCTTGGTTTCTGCTCAGGTCATGATCTCACAATTCTTGGGTTTGAGCCCTGCATCTGGCTCTCTGCTGACAGAGCAGAGCCTGCCTGGGATTCTCTCCCTCTCTCTTGCTCACTGCCCTTCCCCCACTCACGCTGTCTATAAATAAATAAATAAATAAATAAATAAATAAATAAATAAGCAAGCAAGCCTAAAAGGAAAAAAAGAGTATGTCTGTTTCAAAGTCCCTTCTCAGAGTGTTTCACTCCAGCAAGGCTGCAACGCCTACCATAGTTAGGCCACCTCCCGTCCTTGTCCTCTAGAGAGGATTCTAGAATTTCTGCTTTGTCACAGAGAGTAGTCTCAGGTAACCCAACAGAATCGAGCCAAATTATAAGATTAATGAATTACTATTTTATTTGATTCTCCCCACAAACTTGAAAATAGAAATTTCACCCATTACTGTGCTTATTTTATATACATAAGGAAATGATCTCACAATGGCTTCACGAGTATGGAGCAGTAAACTTGTGATTCACACTGATTTTCAGACTTTGGACCCGTATGACTTTTCCCTGTACCACAGTGTCACAGCCAAGTGAAAATCATTCCTTCGTGCTTACTTCTTGGCTTTGGTAATCCAGAACTACCTAAGAAGTAACATTAATTCACTCATTTGTTTAACAAATCTTGATTGAGCCATTGTTGACTGCCAGGTACAGCGGTGGAAGATGTAGACCTAGTGCCTGTCCTCATGAGGCTTGTAGTCTAGATAGGAGACATCCAGATGAATGCATAATGGCCATGAAAAGAAAGAACCCTGGGGTAACTCAGTGGGGGCACTGCATAGGGCCTCTTTGGGAAGGAAGTTTTAAGCTAGATTATGAAGGATGAAAAGAGTGGCAGTTAAAGACTCTTCCGGGTAGCGGAAATAGCAGGGAAGAATACCCTCAGGTGGAAATCACCTTGCTTTATTTGTAGAAATTGAAGAAAACCAGACCAATCAACAGCTGCACATCAGTGCTTCTCAACTCTGGCCACACATGAGGATCACCAGAAGGAGTTTTTTTAAGGATAACAATGTCCAGGTCCTGCCCCCTGAGAATTTGATACATTTGTTCTAAGGCAGAGCCCAGACAAGAGTATTTGTTTAAAGCCCCACAGAAGATTCAATGTATAGGCAACATTTAAAAAAAAAAAAAAAAGCACTGCTTTTATTAAGTTTGTTGAACCACAGAGTCAGGCAAATTTATGTGTAAGAATGAATAGACTTCTTTCAGAATTTATCCACATGTTGGTTAATTTCAAGTGGGTCTTAATTTTTTTCTTTTTAGTCAAGATCGAGTGGTCTGCTTTATACTGACAAACTCACGTAATATTAATTGATTTCCATAAATGTGGCACATGATGCAAGAATAAATAGGGGCTCTTTGTTTCCTCCCATATATGACAGTACTCATGTTATAGTCATTGATGAGAAAGGTCTAGTAAGGAGACCATGGATTCATTCAATTACCTATACTCCAAAAGAAGTATACCTCCATAGATGGATGAAATGCCTCTTGGCAAAGGAACATGGCATTCATGGACAAGCCACACAGGATCATAGGCTGAAGCAAAAAAAATTAGGTATCGGGGTGGAGATACAATATTATTTCAAAGGCTCTTTGAGCTAGGCTTCCTGGATACATGGTACTATTCTTATGCCAACCTACCCCCACCCCGGCGAGAGCATATTTCTGACCCCTATATCCTTGACCTATCTTAGAGTAAAACATAGTCCCAATATTTCTTAATAACATTGGATAAAATGCGAGTGCCATAATCATAGTCTCATGTTCTCTCTCTAAGAAGGTGCTTTTCTACACTTGTGTGGCTCAGCCTTTCCAGAAGGTATCAGAGCCCTTTTCATCCTTATTTTGTCCTCAGGCCAAAACCTACAGCAACTTTCAAAACGGTGGCTTAATCTTGAGAGAACCCAGAAGGGAAAGCACTTAATAAGATTAAGACACTTAAAATTAGAATTCCAAATAACATTATTGTTCCGTGGTGATTTATTACATTTCCTAAATTTCACATGCGAAAAATTTTTTTCTTTAAAGACTGCTGTTGCTGCTGTTAGTTTTTCATTTTTTTTCTTACATAGAAAATATCAAAGAGTTCTTTTTTAAACTCTGCCTTTCTTTCCCTTTTCTCCTTTACCTCAGAAGAATTATCCTTTCTCCCTTCCAGGACTAACCTCTCCCATCTATCTTGCTTATGGTGGGAATTTAACCCGGACAGACTCTTAGATTCTTGATTTTTCCTCCCCCAGATATTTTCCCATTGTTTATCAAGAGAGGGGTAAGTGTTCATCCATTAAAAAAAATATATATATATATAATCTTCCCTCCACTCTTGACTCCATTAATCTGCTATTGAAACTCTCTTTCACCTTATTTTCAAGAGCGTCTTCTATATACACTACCTTCATTTCTTCTTTCTTATTCCCTCCTCTGATCATTGCAGTCTCGTTTGTGCCTCATTTCTTACCTATTCCTTCAAAAGTCATCTAAATGTACTTTATTTACAAAGGAAACTGCTTTCGTCATTCCTCAAGGACGAACAACATGTGTATCATGTGGGAGCTGCAGAGTCTAAAGCCCATCTCAGACCTACTGGATCAGAACTTGCATTTTAACTAGATCCTTGAGTGATTTGCATGCATTTAAAATGTGAGTAGTGCTTCAACAGAATGATTTACTGATGTGACACCCCCTCTCCTTTCTTGAGATGCTTAAAATTCCACAACCTCCATGATACCATATGTCCTGGTCCTTCTACTTCATTTTTTTTTAATGTTTATTTATTTTTGAGAAAAAGAGACAGGGATAGGCAGACAGAGAAAAAGACAGGACTTGAAGCGGGCTCTGCCCTCTGCACTGAGAGAGGAGAACTCAGAGAGCCAATGCGGGGCTCGAACCCAGGAACTGTGAGATCATGACCTGAGCCAAAGTCAGACCCTTAAACAACTGAGGCACCAGGCGCCCCTCTTCTTCTTCAGATTACTCCTTTTTGGTTGGCTCTGCCCTTTTCTCTCATCTGTCCCTAAATTAAGGTTTTCCTGTAGTTTTTCCACTGTTCTTGTTGTGCTTCCGGCCCCACCCCTAGTAGGATGACAACCTATGTCCCTCCTGAATTTAAATCCATTTTTTTCAACCCCAAGCTAGTCACAGTCTTATTAACTTCCCCAATACTTTAAACTCAGTTTGGTCAAGGGGTGCCTGGGCGGCTCAGTCTGCTCAATAGTCAACTCTTGATTTTGGTTCAGGTTATGTTCTCACAGTTTGTGAGTTGAGCCCCACATTCAGCGCTGGGCTGATAGTGCAGAGGCTGCTTGAGATTCTCTCTCTCCCTCTCTTTCTATCTTTCTCCCTTTCTAAATAAATAAATAAACTTAAAAATTTTTATACTCAATTTTATCAAAACCAACTGGTCAACTTTTGTCTGAAATCAGCTCCTTTGGGTACCTCACCTTTGATAAAGGCAAGACCTGAGCTATAACTTTCTCATTCCTCTTTCTGGCACAACCATGCACCTACCAGATCCAGCTGACTCAACTTTACTATTTCTCTTGAGTAAACCCTGTTGATTTCATCTCACTGCCGCTATCCTACCTCAAGCCCTTACCATCTCTTCTTCTTTGGGCTAATGCAGTGGCCTTCTTACTGGATTTCTCACCTCCGTTACTCCATTGCCCAAATCTATGCCCACATGTATGCTGTAATCCAACAGTTCTTTATAGTTCTGCAACTATAGTTTGTACCATTCTGACTTCGTAACTCCTCTTGTGGCTTTTCTTTTATCCAAGCAAAAGCTTTTCCATCAATGAAACAATATTTGAATTCCAAACTACCATTCTAATCCTAGGACAAAATTGTGAAATTAACGCATATTTTCCAGATCACACCAATATAGGATTTAAAATGGAATTGCATTGAAAAGAGCTTATGAAAAATTCACCCACCTCCAAAAACTCACTTATTTGTTTCTGAGAGTCCATCAGAGTGTTTCTCAGGAATTCACAATCTGCTTACTTATTCTGTTCCCCAGTGGACTCTTGGATTACAGAATTATCATATAGAGAACACTTTATATGTATATAACACAACCCAATATGTCACAAGATAGTATGTACTAGACTGTATTGTATACTTCCATGTCTTACATAATTTCATTGAGAAGTTTCTCTCTTTCAGCAAGTTGGTGTTTCCATGTGGTCCCCTTCTCCCTGGGAATCCCACAAAGAGATGACTGAGCGAGCAAACAAATCAGATTGACAGAGAGTGTACATTTCCCACCTAACTTATCTAACAACATCTTTCTTATTCAGTCAATTGTATCTGCTTCACTTTACAGGTCTGAAGTTTGTCCCAGAAAGCTTACTGGTCCTGCAATGTAAATAGAGTGCTGGTAGGTCTACCCATCATCTGTTCAACGTGTGTGAGTGTGTGTGTGTGTGTGTGTGTGTGTGTGTGTGTGTTATTTCTCAGCGGAGGAGAATGCTTGGGCTCAAGTAAGCCCCTGCAAGTTAGGCATTGCATGTTATTTTGCTTTGCATTCCCAGAGAATTTAGAAGCGTGTTTGTTGATGGAGGTTACACAATAAAACTCTCTGGAATTGAATTCTGCATCACAAAACATATGTAGATGTTGCCAGAGACCACTGTGTATGCAATGTAGGTACATACAAAACAAAATTATCAAACATAACAAATATGTCCTTAATCTGTCCCCTAAAAAGTAAAACAGCCTAAAGAGATGGTAATAATGCACAAATTGCCATGGCTCTTTTCTTCTAGCCTTTCATAAATACTTTCTGGCCTCAGGCATCCACCTATTTGCAAGGCTGATCACCACTTAAAATACCGACTGTGGGATTAAATTCAGAATCCTCTCAAAAGTGTATGCGTGTGTGTGTGTGTGTGTGTGTGTGTGTGTGTGCGTGTGTGCACACAAGTGAATCTTAAAGTCACTTTTTCATGATTTGGGGGCTTGAGTGGATTCAACAGATTCCGTATGGAGCCTGTCAATGTGAGACAGCTTGTGAGAGATCATAAACATATTTTTCAGAAAGAAACGTTGCAGCCATGAACACATCACATGGCCACCCCTTCCCTAAGGTTTGCTCCTTTAATTGTAAATAGCCAGAAAGCCATCAAGCCAGAGTTTAATAAACTTTTAATTTGAAATGAATTACCACATGTTGTGTTTGTTTACCCATTATTAAATCTCTTAGCAACATATCAGTGGCAGAAACAACATACTGTAGCACAGCCCTGATATATTAGAAAACAAACCCATGGGGGATATTAACTGCTAATAATATGTTTAGGAAGCCTCTAAGAAAAATAAATAAATATAAGCAATGTAGCAGAGACACGTATTGGAAGAGATCGTTATATTCAGGGTTTGTATAAATCTCTTCTGAATAGCAGCAAAGCATCCCTGTGCAATCTTGGAATGTGAAGCTGGCATCAGTCTCTGAACTCAGAGCCAAACAAATGCAAATCAGCCTTTTCCAAGCATTTTCCTCAAGCTTAAAAGTCTTTCTCTCACTCACAGTACATAGTGTTCTCATATTGATCGTGTTGGTATTTATGTTTCTTGGAACATCACCTGTCTTCCTTTTAGGGGAACTGAGGGCAGCTTTCTAAAAGCCAAGTTCAGAGCATGGTGCAGTAGGTATGGGAAATGTAGCCACAGTACCCTGAGGAAAAACTGGAAAGCAAAAATGATCTAGTGAAAAATGGTCTTAGTGTAATTGCTTCTAGTCTTCAGCTCAGTATCCTAAAACTAGGTTAAAATGTCAGTATCAGTGAAATATTATTACTATTAAGTCAGAACCTACTTTCTCAAAAGTTAAAAATTCTAAAGTAAGATTTTGAATTCCATGCTTAATCCTAAAATGTTAGCAGGAAAAGAAAACAAAGAAGAGAGAAAAAGAAAAAAAAGGAAAGAAGGAGGGGAGGAAGAAAGGAAGGGAAAAAAGAGAGAAAAGAAAGAAAGAAAGAAAGAAAGAAAGAAAGAAAGAAAGAAAGAAAGAAAGAAAGAAAGGAAGAAAGAAAAAGGAAGGAAGGAAGAAGGAAGGAAGGAAGGGGGGAGGGGAGGGGAAGGGAGGGGAGAAAAGGGAAGGGAAAGGAAGGAAGGCAGGAAGGCAGAAAGTAGGAAGGCAGGAAGGAAGGGAAAAGGATGAAAAGAAGAAGGAAATCTACATTACACATGCACATTTTTTAGTGCCTCACAGTGGCTTGAGTTGAACTGGACATTTGAACTTGGTATTTAAATAAAATGCTTTCTATCTTTGTATCTAGTGAAATTATAATAATTTCTTCTACATTTCTTAATGTATTAATTCTTGATGATCTTCAACCATCAGAAAAGATTTAGACATTTGGTTCCCTTTCTATATCTGAGATTCCCAAACTACACAGATAATATTCTAATGTTGAAATAATTTGTTTTCACAGAACAAAGGCATCCCAGACCCTCCTGTTGGAGGGCATGACCATCTGATTCAATATGAAGAAGACACATTGAGCTGAAGTCATTCTCCTATAGACACACACAGTAAGTCTCAACCACAGTGGCCATCAGTGTCCTCAATAGAACTGCCTCAGCAATTTGGAAAGATGCTGCCTGGCATTGGCTGGCTTTTTATGGCACTGTCTGCCTTTTTTCACACTGTCAGTGCCTGAGTCTCATTCTCTGTACCCCCCCTTTCCATCCTCCCCTTATCACACCAAGTATATTGACAATAACATTGTTATCCACCTAAAATTTTAAAAAATTAAAATCTTAAACTTATTAAACTCCAACACAAAATGCTTAACCTCAGCTTAAAGTTGTGCATTTTGAGGACAATCAGCTCTATTCATTATCCTGCAAAACCAGATGATGATGTCAGGCACCCATCTTCTCTGGCTACAAGTAGAGCAAATCCAAGTTCTCAAATGTAAGAAACAATACACTTTCATCAACTTTCTTGATAGTGTTGGGATTGACTACCTAGGTTCAGTAGATACAATAGTGTTCCCATCTGGGGTTTTGCTTTTCATGGTTTCAGTTACCCATGGTCACCTGCATGGTAGAAAACAAATGATTTTTCTGACGTATCACCAGATCAGCAGTGGCCTAATGCTATAGCACAGTACCTGTCATTCACCTCACTGCATCTCATCACATAAACATTTTATGATCTCACATCCTGACCAGAAGAAGGGTGAGTACAGTCCAATAAAATATTATGAAAGAGAAAAATATACCCACATAACTTTAAGTACAGTTCTTTGTTATAACTGTCCTACTTTTTTTATTAGTTATTGTTGTAAATCTTTTCTGTGCCTCATTTATAACTTAAACTTCATCATAGCTATGTATATATAGGAAAAAACATAGTATAATATACATAGGGTTCAGTACTACCCTCAATTTCAGACATCTGCTTAGGCTCTTGGAACATATCCCCTGCACATAAGGATGACTATAGTATCTCTTATCTAATGTATTTTCACAAATATTTGTTTAAAGCCAAGTGACATCATATATATATTCTATAATTAAAATTTCAACATAATCATCCCAGTTATACATAACTCTATAAAGTGACATCTGTTTGTCTCAAGATGGTTGGTAATTTAGTAATCTCAGCTGATGATAATGGTTTACTCACAGACAAACAGGTCAGGTATGGCTATGGAAGCCCAGGGATTGTACTGAATCCACCTCTTAGAGAAAGAAGAAAGCAGGCATTCTAGAAATTGAGTCCTACAATCAGTGGAGTTTTACTCAGCTCAGCAAAGCATGATCTCCAAGGGATTTGGGCAACTTCAGGCACGAGAACCATTTATCAGCAGAAGTTGAGTATGAAGCTCTGTGTTGCCCGGCTGGTAGGCAGAACAAGACAAGAAGGCAGATGCCATTAGGAGATCAAATACTGCAGACTTTAGATCCACCCATTATGGCAGAGATCCAGCACCCTTCCCAGGAAACACTGCTGTTTCCCTGACCTATGCTCTCAACCCAACGCTGCCCTTACTCTACACACTCCATGGTGGGACTCAACCACATAGAAGTTTCAGGTAGAGTCTTTGTGTTTACGCCTCTCTAATGGATACATTCTTCTTCCTTACTTTCCTTCCATCTTTCTCCTTAGCTTCACGAGCATTTTCCCAAAGATCTCCTAAACATTTCTACTTGGATACAACACAGGGATCTCAAACTCAGTAGGTCCAAAATCAAGCTCATGGCTTTTCCCCCCTCTAATCTTATCCTTCTTCCTTTATTTCATGCTATCTGCTGGTTAATATTCATGTCTACACATGCCAAAATATTAGGAATCATTCTTAATTATTCCTCACCATCAATATCTAATCAATCAACATGGACATTGTTTTCTTTGTCCTATAGTTATTCTCATACCTTTTTAATACTTGAAAAGTCTATAATCTCTTCTCCAACTTACTATTGCTGCCTTAATTCAGACCCTCTTCTGTGGCTGGCACTGATCTAAATTTTTATTAACTGATCTAATTTTAGACATGCCTCTTCAGATAAGCCCTCCTAAAAATTACCAGAGAGAACTTCCGAAAATAGAAATTGAAATACACCATTTCTCTTAAGATCCTTCCGTTGCTGCCCACTTAACACCAACTTCTCATCAGCCTCACTAGACATAAAAAGACACTGGAGAAAATAGTGAGGGAAAGTTATTACTATCCTAGAATGGATACATGTACAAATGATGGAAAAGAGGAAAAGTAAGGAAAGAATAAAAACTTTGCCAGACATACAGTGACTAAGAGAGTTTACTACTTATAGACCCAAACTCTAAATGAATTACAAAAGATTCTTTTCAACAAGAGGAAAAATGGAACCAGAGTGAAGACAGCTATATAAAAAGATTATGAAGCAAAAATATTAACCAAACATGTCAGTAAATTAATTTTCTCTTGAGATTAAAAAAATAAATAAAAAACTAAGCTTTCTGTTTAATGAAAGAATGAACTGAAAGCATAGCCAAGAATAGCGTGAGAGTACATGGAGGTGTTTAGTGGTTTGGCAAAACATACTAAAAGTCCTTGTCATGTTCAGGAAGAAAAGGGAAAAACTAGATGAAGTTAGATTTTGTAAAATAATTTTAAGACAACCCTGGGTGGCTCAGTCAGATAAACATCCAACTCTTGATTTTCGGCTCTGGCCAACATCTCACACTTCATGAGTTCGAGCCTAATTCCTAGACACCTGTTAGGAAGGTAAATTGATACAACTATTTCGATGGCAATGTGTCACTATGGCACAAATCTTAAGTGTGTGCCCTGTGATTCAGTGGTTCCTCTCCTGGGTAGATATACACCAGTGAAATTCACACCCATGTGCTTAAGAAAAACATCTCCAAGAATAAACACTGCAATCTTCTTTACCACTGAGCCGAACTTGAAGCACCACATACCATAAAAATAATCAAATTTTGTTACAACCTTGCACGGTGCTATATATGCTATTATACAGCAATAAAATTAATAAGCCAAAAATACATATAAGTGTGTATGAGCTATGTAAATCTCAAGGATAAAACTGAGAGAAAAATCAAGTTGCAGAAATAGATATAAAGCATGATTACTTGCATAACCTTTAAAAACATAGAAAAGACACTATACATTGCTGATAATTATATACATCTGTAGAAAATGTATTGAAACATACATGAAAACTGTCAATAGGAATTCTGAGAGGGTTGGGAACATAAGCAGCAAGCAGTTCACAGGTGACTTTAATCACATGTAAAATGTTACTTTAAAAAAAAAAACTGTTTAATTATTTTGAGAGGGAGAGAGAGAATGCACTCTCATGCATGCCCGTGCAAGTGACACAGCTGTTTACTATTACTGGCCTATGTTATGTTATTTGCTGTATGGTATGTTTAAAACATTTGCTAATTTCCACACTAAAAAAATAAAGCACATACTATAGTGCTTGGCACATAAAAAACATAGATCACAGGGCACCTGGGTAGCTTAGTCGGTTAGGCTTCTGACTTCGGCTCAGGTCACAACCTCGTGGTCCGTGAGTTCGAGCCCCATGTCGGGCTTCGTGGTGACGGCTCAGAGCCTGGAGACTGCTTTGGATTCTGTGTCTTCCTCTGTCTCTGCCCCTTCCCCAGTCACACTCTTTCACTCTCAAAAATAAATAAGCATTAAAAAAAAGTTTTAAAAACATGTATCACACGTAATTATTATTACTGGTAAGTCTTCTAATATTAGTATTATGCTGGTAATACTATAAGTTCTACTGTTACTAGAGCTGTTACCAGTCCATCCCATACTCTTGCTTCAAATACTGTTGCTCCTGGTAGAGGATCCAACCTGTTAAAGAATCTTGTAAATCTTTTGGTGAAGGAAATAATTCTTTTGCAAAAAAATACTAGTAATCTCTAATATATCCCTTCTATAAATGAAACCTCTGTACATTAAATAGTTCAAAGAATGTTATTTGCTTCTTTAGTGCTTAAGTCAGGCTTTGAAAACAGATTTATAACGTAAATTATATTATTTGCAAACTTCCTTCTGAGAGTATTTTTCTCTTTCGCTACCACTCTTGTGAGCAAGCAAGAAAGTTCCAGAACTTTATTTTAGAGCTACAAGTTCACAGGACAAAGACCTGTGTTTCCAAGGAGTAATTTTAGATTCTGTTATAATTAGTGAAGAATTATGAGGTATGAAAACTAATGTTCTTGTCAATGATTATGTTCTATTTAAGCCGCATGACATAGAAAGAAATACAATAATTAAAACTTCTTTCTCAGTTTTCTGCAATGTAACACAACTTGAAACATTAGTAATAGAATGCTGAAGACAATCAACTAACCCTGAGCAGAGCGTAGGGAAGATTTAGCCTGACCATCCAGCGATGCACAAATGGTTTCTTGTGTTTGTTTCTCTGAAGGGCCAGCCATATTCTCCATGCCTGATTCTTCTGTTTGTGCTCCAGCCATTAAAGCAACTGGAAATTCAGGAGGAAGCAGAGTCTGTCTTTCCTGGGTTGTTTGATCATCCAAACTCAGAGGAAGTTTCATAACCTATTAAGAGATAAATTTCTTATCTAACTGTTGAAAATATTACACACGCAGTAAATTTTACCCTAGAACAATGATACAAATGATACGATTTGCAAACTCTAAAATGTCAATGCTGAGTCAATTTTCCAAACCTTATACTTGCTTTTGTTTGGCAGCTTTACAAAGAATGCATTTTATTGTGTTAATGATTTACATAATTGCTTCAGATATTGCCATTGCTCTATATAGTTCTTAGATTTTCCTTTGTTTTACCTTATTATTTTCTTTAACTTCTTCTTGCAAATAACATTGTCTAATATTCACACTGGGATCAAGTTAGCAAATATTCATTCAGTATTTGTTATCTCTAAGAAATAATATTTTTAGTTCAGAAATAAAAGACAAAATTGAAGAATCTAGGGGTGAATGTATGGGTGTTCACTGTGCATTTTTTTAACTTCTCTCTATGTTTACAGTTTTAATGGTAAAGTGCTTGAGAGGAAATCCGTGACATTGGAAGTGAAATATTTAGGAAAGTGAGGAGCTTTTTCTGGGAAAAAATTAAAGGCTATGTTGCTTGCATAATTTCTCCTCTTGTATTCTTTTGTACACCCTAGGGGCTGAATCAGACCTGCTCTCCAGTCTCCATGCTCGGCTGTGAGTTTGAGATCCATCCCTAAAATCAACATGGTAGAACATGTGGGGTCACAGCTAAGCTATATACCCTGGTTCGGCCACAGTCTCTGTGAATGTGGCACTTTCCTTCCACTCACAGACACGGGAGGGAAATGATCATAATTTATCTGACTTATTTCCTTTCATTTCTCCTAAAGCTGCATTACAGAAATGACTTTTCTGTTCTAGTTTCCCATTTACCTATCGTTTCTCTTCTATAATCTAAGCTATTTCTTTTCTTCTGAGAATCTCCAAAAAGGAGTACTCAAAAATTACATTTACCTGTTCAAAAATTGCATTTGAGAAGACTCACTTTGGAAAAAATCCTAATATTTAAGAATTTCAGATAAGAGGAAAACTAGATTTCAAGATAAAAATATTTCATTTTTATCCTCATGAAAAAAAAGCAAATACATTCCTACTTATTCTGCCTCACAATCAGAAAATCCTATTGTGAATAATGGTACTATTCTCATTAAAAAGACTCATGGTCCCCCATGAAATATAAAGAGAGAAAACATTTGTTACCAAATAAGAAAGTCAGTGGACAATTACAACCATTCTGTAATGAATAATGGCCAGTGGGCTCAACAGATAAATCATAATACTACTTTTCACTATTTTTAAAGGGACTCAGAAAAGAAAGAAGAAAATTTTATTAATGTGTTCAAACCAACTAGATTTTAGTGAAATCAAGCTTTCTACTGCTGTTTTGCAAATAACTACTTTTCTTCACCTCGTAAATTTTAAACATCACTTCTTGATTTACCTTAAATATAAAATACTTATGTCTTTATAATAAATACTGGCACTTCCCAAATGACATTTTATGACATAAAATCAGTGCTGACTTTCCTTGTCATAATTTACACAATGCTGATTTTTAGGTAACAATTAGTAAAAACTTACAGATGCCTTTCACATTCACTAGAAAGCCTATATCAAAATTTATTTTCTTTTATAACTATATTTTAATGTTTATTTCATCTTGATCTTCTAATGCAATACCCAAGTCATCCACTTATGAAATATTTTGTTTTGGGGTATCTATAGTTTTCTTTAAAATTTGGGTGATTTTTTTAAATAACTCCTTTGATTTCATTTCTAATGGTCTTTCTTTTCAAATGTATTTATATCAGTGTTTCTAAACTGCAGAAGCTTTTAAAAACTTCTGAATAAGATGCCCCACCTCAAAACAATTGAATCAAAATCTCTGAGAACAAGACCTGGGCATACTATTTTTATTTATTTTTTATCTTTTTAAAATGTTTGTTCATTTTTGAGAGACAGAGAGACAGAGCATGAGTAGGGAAAGGGCAGAGAGAGAGGGACAAACAGAATCCAAAGCAGGTTCCAGGCTCCGAGCTGTCAGCATAGAGTCCAACATGGGGCTCGAACCCACGAACCATGAAATCATGACCCGAGCTGAATTTGGACACTCACTTGACTGAATCACCCCAACACCCCTACTTTTAAATGTTCCTACATGATTCCAATATACAGTCAGAATTATCCCAGAATGGCAACTATTTTCAGAATGAGTAGAAAGGTACATATTTATATTTATGTTTGTTTTCTTAACAGCAGCCTCTAACATCTCAAAAAATATTTCAGCCAAACATTACAATCGTGTTAGCTAAGAGGAAAAAAATGTCAGTTGATTCAACTTAAATAAAGAGGACACAGGAAGTCCATCACACAAGAAGGATATACAGCTGCTGATTTTTAAGCCAAAACTACCTGTGTTCCCTGGAAATGTCCATATTTAATAGTTCCATCATGTAGTTGGATAGATAAGAGTGATACATACATATGTATGTATTGTACAGTGATATATATGTACAATATACATACATACATACATACATTAGGTTAGATTGATAGCTACCTACTAGTTAGCTAGATGAGCAGACAGACAGAAGACAGACTGGGAAATGTCAAATATGTACGTAAGGAAAAAAATCATTGCATTTTATGATACAGGCACTGTGGAAAACCATCATAATCAGAAATAATAAATTTGGACATAGAGGATAGAAATAAACTAAAATTCTGTTGGAATGCTTTACACTAAAGTTACGCTGTTATTTTTTTGGATCCTCCGTGGTATTGGCCTAGAATGAATCTATGCAATGACACTTCTGCTAAAAGACTTGGTTGGAAAATAAATTTCCAAATATGTACAAATAAATGGGGTTCACCCAAGGGTTGTTTGTAATTCTTGAGGTAAAAAGGACAGCATGCTTTGAAGTGATATGTTTGGCAAAGGGAGTTCTGTGACGGCCATTTTCATCCTGTGGAAATGTGGGTCATTAATTATCTTCTGTATGAACACATGCTTGTCTCATCAAATAAATGGCAAGCATCAGGAAGGCACAGACTAGATCTCATTTCTTTTGCATCCCTAGAACAAGGGTCCCAACACAAAATAGTAGCTCAATTAGTACATCGGTTAAGGAAACACTATCAGCCAGTACCAAGTGGATGAGACAGACCAGTTCCAGCAGCAGCATGACATAAAATTTGAATTAAATTATCTTTAAATTTCCTGCTAATACTACAACTTTATTCCTTATTTGTAGACATAAATTTCATCAGCATTAAGAAAGCATTAATATGTAAATGCTTTCACAGATTTATGACACATATTGAAATTTTAAATAAGCTAAAGGCTAGAAATAAGTGGTTTTAGAAAAAAATTAATGTTTATTTATTTTTGAGAGAGAGAGCAAGGGAGGTATAGAGAAAGAGAAAGATATAGAATCTCAAGCAGGCTCCAGGCTCAGCACAGAGCCCGATGCAGAGCTCGAACTCAGGGACTGTGAGATCATGACCTGAGCTGAAGTTGGATGCTTAACCAACTGAGCCATCCAGGTGCCCCAGTTTTAGAAAATTTTTAAGTTAGTTTTCCACTTACAAAATCATAGGACAGAGGTATGTGGGTGGCTCAGTCGGCTGAGTGTCCGACTATGGCTCAGGTCATGATCTTGCAGTGTGTAAGTTCAAGTCCCACATCAGGCTCCCTGCTGTCAGCCGGCTTCAGATCCTCTGTCCCTCTCTCTCTGTCCTCCCCTACTTGTGCCCACTCAAAAATAAATAAAACATTAAAAAAAATCATATTACACACCTCAAAGTAGAGATTGCACAGCCAGTGGTCTAAGTCCAGACACATCAAATCTTCCATTTTCCTGAAGCTGTCGAATTTCTGGTCATAATGTCCTCGGAGAAGAGGACACTTGAATTTCCCTTCCATGACATTGAAGTTGTTATCACACAAAGGGAAGGCTGCCCAGCCCACAACACATTCAAAACAAGCATATTTTCCACGAAGGAGACAGAGTTCAAACAAGAAAGCCATGCCAGGTTTCACATCTTTCTTAGTAGGGAGTGCCTAGAGAGAGATACCAAGACAAAGGAAGATCGAGATGCTTCTATGCAGAAACATGCTACATTCAATGATACCAATATGTAATTTAGAATTAAGGACAGAGTTGGATTTTACTTCTATTGGTTGCTCTTAAAAATGCACTATTGTCAATAATGCTGCAATAAACATAGGGGTGCATATATCCTTCCAAATTAGTGCTTTTGTTTCTTTGACTAAATACCCAATAGTGGAATTATTAGATTCCATGGTAGTTCTACTTTTCTGAGGAAACTCCATTCTGTTTTCCACAGCAGCAGCATTTATTGTAAGCAAGACGTGGAAGCAACCTAAGAGCGATTGGCAAGACAAACGTTTAAGGAAGGTTTGGGGTGTGTGTGTGTGTGTGTGTGTGTGTGTGTGTGTGTGTGTGTGATGGAATATGATGCAGGCATAAAAAAGGATGAGATCATGCCATTTCCAACAACATGAATGGACCTAGAGAGTAAGTTAGATAGACAAAGACAAATACTATATGAGTTCCCATGTACATAGATTCTGAAACAAATAGAAATCAGAATCAAACCAGTAAACACAGAACAAACTGATGGTTGCCAGAGGTGAGGAGGCTGGTGGGAATGAACAAAATGGGTGGACAGTGGGAGATACAGACTTCCAGTTATGGGTTGCATGAGTCACAAGAATAAAAGACACATCATAAGGAATGTAGTCAGTGACACTGCAACAGGGTCTTATGGAGACAGATGGTAGCTACATGTGTGGTGAACATCATGTTTAAACTTGTCAGGTCACACATGTGCATGTGTTTATGCACATGAAATGAATGAAACATTGTGTGTCAATTACACTCAGATAAAAAAAAGTTACGGAAAAGTTCACCATTGAATGCATTTACATATATAACCTCCCCAGCCTAAATTAATTGAGCAACATGCCACTATGAAAATGTGACCCAAGCAAGAAAATTAACGTGCCCCTTCAAGAGTCTACACTTCATGAGCTTTAGGAATCAAACTTGGAATAAGTTACTGAACATGGTATACTGCACTTTCAATTCCTTCTGCTTAAGCCGCTACTTCTATTGTATAACTATATCTATCAGCTATCACCATCATTGTTTTATTTGCCTGTCACTCATCTTATAATATTCATGTACCCCAAAGAAGCACTTTACACAGAAGAGATGCTTTTTTAAAAAATGGTTGAACTGGGGCATCTGAGTGGCTTAGTTGTTTTAGCGTCCAACTCCTGATTTAGGCTCAGGTCATGATTTCATGGTTTGTGGAATCAAGCCCCCTGTTGGGATTGGCACTGATAGTGAGGATTCTGGTTGGGATTCTCTCTCTCTGTTTCTCTCTGCCCCTTCCTCGTTCTCCTCTCTTAAAATAAATAAACAAACAAATATTTTTAAAATTTAAATAAATAAATAAGTAATGGTTGAGCTGTCACACTCCAGAGAAACTAAGTCTAGGCATAATGATAACTTAAATTACTATTACAAGGTCCACCTCTTCAAGGAGGTTTATTTCTGTTTATTTCCATTGACACTACACTGCACATCACTGTATAAGCAATTTGTCCACGCTAAATAAATAATGTTAGGCATAAAGTGGATGAAATAATCAGATTGACCAAATCATTGTTCAGGTCCCCAGATGTAGAGATGGAGCCTGCCCTTTGGCCTTTTAAAAAAGAATTTCAGAAAAGTGAATAATCTTTTTTTAAATAGAACATAGGCTTGGGTTTCTTTTTTAAATTCTATGTGAATAATTATAAATGGACAAACATAGGGACTTGCCTAAGACTATTTTATAGCAATATATTTAGCCAAAAGTGTGTAGGCATATTTTATATGATTTATGTAAGATATTCCAAGACTTAGTTTATGTTTAAAATGAAACAGAAGCATCTGTTGAAAAATACCATAACCCTGTGGCAGCTGCTATTAAACCATTAACAAGATCAGGTTTCATTTAAACCAGATTTACCATTTTCTACAACAGCCCATGGGAAAGCTAAAAACATTAGACACAAATTACTGACAAAAGAGATTCTTAATCAAGCCATACTTTTCATTTGGCTAGTTGGCTGTGAGTAACCTTTGTGATAAGAGACTGAGAGCTAACTGAGAAGGAAGAGGAGGAAAACTGGAGTCAGAAACCTCTTTTAAATCATCATTCAAAACTAAAGCTGAATTGATGCCATTATAATAATTTCTTCTAGTCTTATTCCTGCCTTTGAAAGTGTTCTACTACTAACCTGATCTTACTCAGGTCTACATTCAAAAGAGATAAGGTAAGAATTGGACCAGTACTGACCCAGTTCTATCAGTAAGTTTCTGTGGTCTTATGCTAGTCATTTTTTTTTTCTTTAAATCAAATTTCCATGCATTGAAGTTTCCTCCTCAGTAAAAATCAAGCATATAAGCATCTTCCTCACTAAATTGATACAACTATGAGGTTGGACAATAAACACAAAAAAGGTCATAAAAACATGAAATTCACATAATTAGTATTATTATTATTATTTTAAGGCTTTATTTCAATTATTTCTAAGATGAATCAGATTACAGTTTACTTAATAAAGAAGAAAATAACCTATCAAAGTTTAAGCTTCATCTATAACCTTGTAAAACACCAGTAGCATTTTGTATATGAGGAACAACAGTTCAAGGTTGCCAAATAGAAGCTAATCATGCCGGGCAGTGTGTGCCCACAAGGAGCCAGTCCTCATGCAAGAAAGGAAATTCCACTGTGGCCTATTTTACAAGATAGAGGAGTCATATGCAACTACCTTGCCAGGCCTAAAAAAACAAATATATGAAGAAATATCTAGTCACTGATATTGATTGAAAAGGAGGATAAGAGTTGTATGTTATCAAATAAAGGATTTTACTCTATCTGACAACTGTTGTCTCATCTTATTTATTCTGATAGGGCCTTCCCCTCACCCGGTATCATAGGAGAGATCTGTTGCTCTGTAATGTGTAGCTTGGGACCCATTCTTTTCCTTCAGCAAGGAAGGATCATTGAGTTTCATTGTATCTCTCAGAGGATCCTTTCCATAAACCTGCATATTTCCACAGCTGTCTTATGGTGTGATATTTCCATGAGTATTTTACAAGAATTACAAGAGCTTTGTAATTGAATACTATATAATGAGGGTAATAGATGTATGGGCCTCTGCCGTCCTCCAGCCCATCTCATCAGTCCCAATGGCTGGAGGCCATAATGTCCTTGGAATAATACCTTTATTTTCTGAGTACCAAAAGGAGCATACTTTTTGAAGGAAAACACTAGACTTAAAGCTCACAGTATAGCATAAGGGTGGTGCATTTCGCCTTCCATGTGATAGATGGTACATGTGAAAGAAGAGTAGAGGACATGCAAAATCCAAGAAACAAACAAGAATTTTGAAGGCTGAAGCCGTGTGGAAAATTGGAAGAGAAAGTAAACTCCTTTCCACTTGGACACCAGATATCTTTAAATTGAAGCAGCTCAGAGAGGCTTAGGTTAAGTCTTACAAAATGATGAAAATACATATTGATGAGGTATTTTTCAGTTTTCTGGAGTTTCTGAAATTCTGAAAAGGATTATTATTTTTATGATAAAAAAATTAACAAAGTGTTTTCACAAACAGAAGACCTTCAAAGTGCGGCTTCTGCTTATGCGGAGGATGTTCATAAATGACCGCAATTCTCACTATAACACAGAAAAAAACACCAGTTAAATTACAAAATTAGACATATTATTGAACCCACTGGGGGCCTAGGACACAAAGAATTTTAGGGAAAACTAAATCTCAGACATGAGTAAGCTCTTCATATATGACCTTGGACTAGAGGCGGCTATTAATCTTAGAGAGTAGATGAAGAAGCAGACCTGTCATTGGTTAGGAGACTATGCAGGTAAACGGAGAAACTAGCCAGATGTTTAGCAATCTGGGCCTAATGTGGAATATCAAATACATCAGGGCCCCAGACACAGAACGAGTGCTCGCCATCTACCAATTCTCAACCTTAACGCTTGTATCCAGTGCTCAGCAGCACGTGAGTAATTGGGACTAGGTGGGAGCCAAAGGGAGATCTCCAGTGGCCCAGACATCTTCAGGCAAGGCAAGGGAGCAGGGCAGAAGCCTACATCCAAGCACATGGTGCTTGGATACCAAACCTGACTAGAAGGAGGGATCTTTTACATCTCAAAACTTTTGAAAGCCAAGGATGAATTAAAACTAAAGCTACAACTGAACCCCAACCTAATTTAATTCTAACCAGAGAGATCATCCATTCACCTTAGCTGCCTGACAGAGATAGCTTTTTAGTGGGAGATAAATATTTTCTACATCCATCTCTATACCTCATTTATACATTGTGTCTGGCACAAGATGCAGCCAGAGAAATATGAACATGTTTGACATGTTTTAGACAAAAGATAACAGCCAATGGAGACTGATCCACAGCTGACCTGGCTGATAGAATGAACAAAGACATTAAAGCAATCATAATTAGGATAAAGAAATAGAGGAAAAGATAGAAGGAATCAGTGAAAGGGAAGAAATTCCAAGAGGAAACTTTTTAAGAGTTCTCTAAAATAATAATTAATGATAATATTTTTTAAATAATTATTATCTTTAAAAATAGAAAGTATTTTGAAATGAAAAATTTATTGAGTGTACTTCACTGTAGAAATGGACACAGCAGGCAAAGGATTGATGGATTCTAAGAGAGATAAAAAAAATATCCGAACTGAAGTACACAGATAAAATGAATGAAAAAAGAAAAAATAGATCAGAGCATGTAAGACCTGTGGTATAATAATAAACACATGTAATTGGAGTCCTGAAAGAAAAAGAGAAAAACAAAGGTGCGGAAAAATTTTGGAAAAAATAGGGGCTGAGAATTTTCCAAAATTGATGAAAGACATCAACCCACAAAACCAAGAATCTCAGAAAACCTCAAGAGGACAAAATTTAAAAAAGGAAATAATACCTAAGCTTAACATAGTAAAACTGATGAAAATCTGCGATAAGTCTTAAAAATATAGGGCCATCATTGATATATAACCAAAAAGTTCATTATTGGCTTTAAAAGGTCATACTTGGTCAAGTATCCATATTCCCTTATTGGGGCATTTTGGATATCATATGGTAAATTCTACTTTCATTTTTTTGTTGCTGTTCTGTGGTCTGGTCACGTCAAGTTACTTTGGCCTCTGGCACAGAACAAAAACTTTGCAGAAACTTCTGTTAAGTAGAAGTTCCACATTTTGCCTCTTGGGTAGACTGATTCTTGCCTAAATGACATCTTATTATCAACTTCCATTTACCATATAACTTGTAATTCCTTAGCATCACATTAAAAGCCCTAATGCAGCCTCACCACAACCTAACTTTCTAGTATTATTTCACAATACATATATTATTTTAATTAAATATAAATAATATAATTAAAATATCAAATACATACAAATAAAGGACAGTCAAAATTATTTTCTCAAATGTCTGCCCATCACAAACACAAACCCACAGAGTCTGTTATTTTCTCACAAGAGCCTTTGTCAGTCAATCCTTTTTCCTCTTCCAAATTTCACTCATTATAACCAAATTATCTTGAACAATACCTTTGAGGTGGTAATTTCTAATCTACAGGTTCTTAAACAGAGGTATAGGCAGAGATACTGATGGGGCCCAGACATGGACTAGGAGACTTACACATTTTTCAAAAAAAAATTACTAAGATGTTCCCAGAATTTTAACATTCCTAAATGTAAAGTAAATAATAACAGTAATAAGAAAAGCATGGTGTATATACACAATGGCTTCAGAAAAGGGCATTTTTAGAAATTTTGTTGAGGAATACAGATTACTTAATAAAAGTACTGCTGGTATATACAACACAAAAATTGAGAAACAGGGTTATATGCAATCCCTTGCTCTATTGGAAATCTGTTCTATATTATCCAAGACAGTTGTTCATTCTGTCTGAACTCTACACTGACTTACGGGAAGGTTTGCCAATTCATAAGGTAAATTAATGCATGTGGGAACAGTAAATGTTAGGAAGCTCCAATCACTCCTAAGAAGCCATATCGTCATTAATGCTGTTTGTCAAATATTTCTGATATTTGCTGTTATTCAAACACTTCTAAACATACGGTAGTATTGCACTTCCAAGCTCTTTTGTGGGCGGGTGGGCCCTTTAACTAGTTCTGACCAATGACTGAGTGAACATAACAAGTATTACTTGTCGGCCAGACCATTTATTGTTGGTTCTAGACCCTCCAGAGTTCTCTTGATCTGTTCTTGCCACAGTGACAAATGACATTCCAGATGGTGATCTTTTAATCAGCCTTTGATTCAGGATGAGAATTGGTAAAACAGAATGTCCAGCTTTCCCGAAGTAGACATGTAGCCAAGGTAAAAAAAAAAAAAAAGGCTTCTACTGTATTAAGTCACTGAGATATTTTGAGGGGTTTTTGCTTCCATAGAATAACCAAGCTACTGTACACTGATTCACTGGCCTGTTTTGTATTTACTCAAGTTCAGTCTTAACTGTTCTATAAAGACGATTATTAAGACCAAAGAGCTTTGAGCCACCAGTCTAAGTCACCAGAGATACATTCAAGGATGTAGTGGTGTTTGTCAGGTTTCTGACAAAGCCAATAGTATAGGAACATGCAAATCCTCATAAAATGTGTACCTCTATAGACAAGCAGAATACTCAATAATGCTTAAGTTGTTCAAGGCAGGTCTGCAATGGAGCTATCTGTACATTTCGTTAATTCCAGTTCTTCTAAATGCATCCTAAATGGTTCTCTTGACTTTAAATATGGATTACTTCAGTCCTAATTGTTCAATCCCATCCTACTTAAGTGCTTCCCTACTTTAAAAGAGAAGCTACATAACCTAGTGATTAAAATCATGGGCTCTGGCATCAAGCAAACATGAGATAAAGTCCCAACTGACCACCTAGGTAGGTAACCTACCATCTCTGGCTCTTGATTTTGCCATTTATTAAATGCTGATGGTAGTAGCATTTAGTAGTGGAAGAGGAGGGAGAACAGTGGTGACGAGGGGGCAGGTCCACAGACTGGGAAATGAACAAAGCAGTGTCTTCCAGGACTAATATTCTCAGGAATAAGGAGAGGCCAGGAAGTAAACAAATACACTTAATTTGCAGTAGAAATAGCAACTTGTTCTTTCCAAGGCAGACAGCTCTGGACAGATGATGGGAACTGATGCCACAGCACAGAGTAACCTAGGTGATCCAGGGAGAGTTTTATAGTACCATTATTTTCCTTTCCAGTCCTTTAGCCAAGATAAATAAATAGGCAAATTAGCTCTAATCCCCAGTCTTTCTGCTGTGAGATAAAAGAAAGTAATGACTCCTGGAAACTTTTCTTGGACTAGGGACCAAGGACAGAGGGTGATAACAGCTATGATTATTATAGTATCTGAGAGAAAATCTTCCTTCCCATACCACTGGAAAACCATGTGCTCCCAGGTGCAAATGTAGTAGCCCTAGTTCCTTGTTTTAGAAAATTGATTTTCTTTGGTTTTCCTTAATCCTAAAAGGTAGTATGTCAATAGTTGACATTTATTGAAAGTCGATGAAATGCAAGGCACCCTTTAAATCACTTTATCCTTGTCAACTCCATCACCACAATAATTCTGTGAAGTAGATTTTATTATTAACTCCATTTTATGGAGGACACAAATGAGACAAAGAGACTGAGCTCAAGGTCGCACAGACAATAGATGTAGAGGGTGGAGCTTTTTGGCAGCCTACTACAGAGCCATTCATGCTATGCCTCCTGATGTAAGAGGTGCTACATCAAAAAGCCTACTTTGAATTCACAGAGAAGAGGCTCAAGGTGATTCTTCTCTGTCCCATTTACTTCCCTTCATGATTCCTACAGACTGAGGAGATGGGGCTCTTTCTCTGCATGTTTCAGCCTGTTCTCTCAAACTGTTCACTTTGAGGTTGGGCACTGAAAGCAGACAAGGAACCTACCAAGAAAAAATATTTGATTTCAATAAAACCCCATTGTCCAGGATCCTTAAAGAATGAGTTCTTTCTGAAGGGCTAGATTCACCAGATAGCTTACAAATTAGTAATTCTGGGTAAAAATCTTCCTGAAATGGAGTCACAATTTTATGACCTCTCAAAACCTTCAGTCCTTGGATCTAATTTTTTGATTTGTCAACAACAAATTGTAATCATTTGAGAAACATCAACAATTGTACAATGACATCCTCAAGGCTCTAGACTAGCAGTCCCCAAATTTAATTTGTATAAGAATTACCCAAATGTGCTTATGAAAAATTCAGATTTCCAGGCCTTGTTCTCATCTTGAATCAATAAGTTTGGCATGAGTCTGGGGAATCTGAATTTTAACAATCATGCCAAGGTAAGGTGATTCAGGTGGTCCTTCAGCCCACACTTTGAGTATCGCCATCTAATACGGACACAAAGATAAGACAGATTTGTGTGTCCTTGATCATACGACTTACACAGCTTAGGGCAACCACATTTCTCTTGAAAATCAAACTGATTCATACCTGAATAATTACAGGCTAAAAAATATGACCTTTCCTCCATGTCCCATCACACATGACTGAAATCAAGAGGAAATATATGGAATGTCATCTCATTATATCGAAATTCCATTACCTGACCTCAACCTCAATGTGTCATAACTCATCTCTTTACATGCTACTCAAATGTTCAACTAAGAATATTTCACTCCAGGGAGATGGCAAGATCTAATTGAATATTTTAATTTAGAAAATTCAGTACTGGGATTTCTAAAACCCCCCCTTTTTCTTTTTTACTGTGAAAACAAAAAGTTGAATTTTCTTCTCAGTTTCTCCTTGTTAGGCAACAGATAAATTTCCCCTTCGTTGTCCCTGAGAGTTGAACACATTGGGGAAAAATTGGGCACAGCCCATTACTTTTACAAACCCCAGTGACTGAGCCTCAATGCACAAAAAGATGGCATTTCTGAACATCTGCAGCATGATTAGATCAAAGACCAACAAATTAACCACAAATGGTTTTACAAGGAGCAGACAAATACATCATTTGGAAAGGAGAAAACTTTTGGCAATAATTGCTAATCAACATTTTTCCTTTGGGCAACCACTTTGTACCAAAGATATCTAGTGACAATAGTAATACTTGTGCCACATTTTCTATTTTGCAAAGTTTTTAAAGGCATATTATCACATTTGATCATGTCAATCCTTTTAATACTTTTAATTGATATTAGTCCATTTCACAGGTGATGGAAAAAAAAGATTTAGGAAAGTAACCATTGACTCATGTTTTTCCAGCTACTAAATTGTTGATTTCACTATATCAAAAGTGATATCCAACTTTATTATTTCTTTCCACACATTCATTTATTCATTCATTCATTCCCACATATTTTATTAAATGTTTGTATTGCACTTAAGCACCATATTTGGCATGGAGGATAAAAATGATTGAATAAAGGCAAAGAAGTTTCTAATTCTCATTGAGCTATAGTCTGAGGTGGGAAAGGATAATCAATAACACATCAGACAATTCTAATAGTAATAAATGTTCTGATGTATCACTACTGATATTGAAATAACAAAGATAAAACAGTGATGTACTAGAAAATGACCAGAGAAGGAGCGAGTCTGTTAAGAAGATATAGTCTGAGAAAGTGATACTTAACCTGAAACCTGCCATGGCACAGTTGAAGGAGGAACCCTAGTAGGTAGGAAGCCACAACTAATTCACTGGCCCTGTAACAAGAATGAGCTGGTTGTGTACAGAGAATGGAAAGTGAGGCTGGGATGAAATTCACAAGGAATTTGGATTTTATTCTAAGTGTAAAATGGAAAGCCACCAGGAGATCTCAAGCAAAGCGCTGACATGATCTGACTAAATAGACCCTTATTGGTCCTTGAGTTCAATGATGTTTTGTTTGAGCAGAAAGCATTTTCCTGCCTCCACTATGAGCTTTTAGAGACTTGAAAAGTCATTGACTAACTGCTTGGTAGGAAAGGATAACTGGCCCTTTTCTTTGCAATTAACAGGACCTGTGACCTTGGAGAAATTCTTTACCTTTACTCAGCCCTTTGTGACTTCACTTGGTGTTCATATGAGAATTAGGGTCTTAAAAGTAATTGTAAAACATTTTGTATAGAAGTCGAAATATTGAAACATATTCCCTCTGAATGTGAGTGAGTTCAAATATAGAAACAAGTTTCTCCTCTTTAGAGAGTTCAGAATGATTTGATTGTTGAATTGCATGCAAGGTGGAGAAGAACTATTTTGTAACTAGGGCATTCTTAGCTCTAAGTACAGCAGATGTGAACAGATGTAGGGAATAGGCACACAGGGTGAGGATGGATTTATGGAACTTCAGAATCATTTTCAATAAAATAAAGAATGTGAATCTGCATAAAATAACAAAAAAAATTTTTTTAAGTTAAAAAAATTTCAACTAAAAGGCAGGCAATAGTTGACTAAGTCTGCACTGAGACTTTTGATTTGTTCATTTTAGAAATATTTGAGACCACATTTCCAGATGCTAGAGATACAGCAGTGAACAAAATAGACCCAAGTCCTACTCCGAAGAGGTTTACACTCCAGTGTTACCAAATATTCCTAAGATCTTACCATGCACTGTAACCACCTCATTCCCAAATCTTAGCTTACTATATGATACTAAATCTGTCCTCTGAAAGTACAAAGGAAGAGACTCAAAAAAGAGAGATTTGGCTTTAGAAATAGAAATAAATCTGGTAAAGATGCAAAGAAATATAATATGAATTGATGACTAATTTGGAGATATAGGAAAACCACTCTATCAGTTCTTGTTGCTTCCTTAGGGTGGATTGTGAACCTCAATGTTTACCCTGTGGGATCATTCACACCTGGGTTTCAATCTCAGCTTCAAACATCTGGGCAAATCCTCATGTCTAAAACCTCAGTTTCTCTTATCTGCAAAATGGGTTTAACAATAGATTGGGTGATGTGAAGTTTGCATTGATATATATATTAAGCATACAATAAAGAAACTGTAGATACTCAATTATACCTTACTCTTCCTCTCTGCTAGAGGATGAGGCACAGTGATAAAGTGATGTTCTACACTGATGGCCTTGAACCCCTCACCTCACTCAGTAGCAAGGAGCAGAGGCAAAATAGCATCAAATAAATTTAATGGATATTGAGTTGTCTTAAACAAATCAAGGATGGATTAACTAATACTTCTTGAAGGGATGTTTTAAAGAGCTGCAGAAACCTAACTCAGAGGAAAACAGAGAACATTCTACACAGAGGATTATTATTATAATGGTAAAAATAATTAGAGCAAACAATTATTTCCTACATGCAACACACTGTACTAAGCAATTTATATACTATATTATTTAGTGCTAATAAAACCCCTATGAATTAGGTATTGAATTCCCATTGTACTGAGGCCAGTGAGATTAAGTGTTTTCCTAAAGTACTGAGCACGGGTAAGTAGCAGGACCAGACCACTGCCAAGAGCAGAAAGCCCAGTGACCAACCATGCCGTGTGGGAAAGACCATCTGCAAATTACGTTTTCACAAGTCTGGGGGGAGCCTCTTGACCAACAGAAGTGACCTGTTGTAGAACTGACCAAAAAAAAAAGCCATCCTCCAACTGATATAATGGGAAACTTTCTAACACTGCATGATATATTCCAGGATTGTTCATTATTAATGGTAATAATCAATAATCAATAAAAGCAATCATGCTCAGACTCTAGTTTTCCAAAGACTGCTCCATCCTATGAGTTATTAAAATCATTTCATTTTTTATATTAAATGTCACACAGAAAATAACCTCTTGCAAAATGTTGGGTTCATCATATTTTAAGAATTAATACTTTAGGTCATTTTAATCAGTTTCTGATATATGCAGTTTTCAGAAAGCACTTCAGGGAAGAACACTGTGGCTATGACTAATAATGACAAGAATATGAACTATATTCTTCATATACATATTGGAATCAGAACATTACTGAAGTACTTTACCATCTTAAGTATTTAGGAAGCTTTAAATAAAAAATAAATTTGCCTATTTCACTGAAATTGAGCATCCTCTTTTCAGGCATAAAACATCAGACTTATTAGTTTCATGGCTATATTTTAAGATGAGTGCCAGCACTGGCTAGCTGACTACATGATAAGTGTCTTAAAATTTCAAGAAGAGGCACTAAATTTTTCACAGTATTTGTGTTTCATTCTCAATGTAATAAAAATATGCCACCCTTTTAATAATGAATAATAGATTCTCAGTTTGATTTACATGCATGGATTAAATGTCATGTTTGAAAAGTTGCTATTTTATTCATATTGGATTTCCCTCCAGCAAAACAAAAATGGTGCCCATCTACTACTATAATAATGATACCTTGCCACACTGATGTATAAATATTAACTGGTTTGATAGACTCCTTAAAATTCTATAGATACATGAAATAGTCTGATACTACAGTGAATCTAAGTCAGGTATTCTGTGGCATTTCTGAGATATCTATGTGTGTCCTACAATTAGCCAAAACTTATCCACATATAATGTGGCTAAGCCAAGGAATAGGAGAGCCAGACCCTATTTCAATATGCCAGATTTACAAGTTGAATCCTAAAAGGTTAAAGTTTATCATTACTATTTCTTTCCAACTGGGGAAAAAAAGAACAATTCACTGTCACCAGTTCTTTATGAGCCCCTGTATTCATTTTCTTGGGCTGTCATAGCAAAGTACCACAGGCTGAGTGGACTAAACAATAGCACTTTATGTTCTGGCAGTTCTGAAGACCAGAAACCCAAGGTCAAGGTTGACAGGGCCGACGTTAGTTTGTCTCCCTCACATGGTCTTCCAGTGTGTGTGCCTGTGTCTTCATCTCCTCTTCCTAAGGGACAGCAGCCATCGTGGATTAGGGCCCACACTAATGACCTCAGTTTAACTTATTACCACTTTAAAGACCTTATCTCCAAATATAGCCAAAATTTAGAAGGTATAATTAAGCCCATAACAACCCCCTCTCTATCCATGTTCATCTTCTACACCTGCCTTTTTACATGTAGATAGTAAAACTAAAGGACTAGCCAAGATTCACATGCCTTTGGGGGGATCCAAAGGTGAACTTAGACGTAAAATATTTTTTCCCATCAAGCACACAAGGTTCAGTTTGTAAAAGTCAACCATACAATTTAAAGAAAGGATCCTCTCTTTATTCCTTCATCTCTTGATATAGTACTTGGTCATATAATGGGCTAAATAAATAAGTTCTTCAGTTACAAATATTAATGCAAAAATTAGTGGCTTGAAATAGTGTTTTACTGTACCTGCCAATTCTGTGGATCAAGAAAAGAGGTGTGGTTCAGCAAAGTGTCTCACCTGCTCCACACAGCATCAGCTGGGGCCACTTAGTGCTGTTCACGTGGTGGCTGACCTGAGCTGGAGGGTCCAAGATGGCTTCTCTCACATGTCAAGCACATTGGCAAAGGCAAATGGAAAGCTAGACCCACCCGCGGGCTCTCTCTCTCCTGTAGTTACAGGGTCTCTCCTTCCTCTCTAGCAGAGGAGACTTTTATGAATATTTTTACATAGCACCTCAGGGCTCTATGAGCATGGTTTCCAGTAAGACAGGAAGTGAAGTTACCTGTACTTGAAAGTCTTTCAAAGTCACAACTTACACCTAGAAAATGAGAGCATCACTTCCATCGTATTCTATTGAGTAAGCAGTCAAACTTCTCCCCTTCAGACTGAAGGGGATAAAACATGGAGCTCACCTTTCAGTGGAGGGAATAGCAAAGAAGTTATGGCCATCTTTAATCTACCACAACAGGTTATTGGTAATTGAATGAATGAACAACAATATGTAAAGTATATTATGCTATACAAATAAAATTAATCTATTTGGCCATGTACATTGCAGTGACCTTTGACTAACCCACAACTTCCATCTGAATTAACACCAAATATGAAAGATTTCCAATAATTCAAGCAAGCCAATGTGAATTCAAGAATACTACTTGCCAGTTTTCCATTTTTTAACTCTTTATTATGTGTATTTTTCCTAAGTTTGAAGTGTTGATCTACTTATTTACTGAACTTATTTTTCATTTGTACAGTGAATGAATAATTTAAGCAACCTAGGTTAGATGGCAATGACTAATAAAAGTAAGGTAAGTGTGTATGCATTTAATATGGATTCAGAATGGCTGCACGTGCTTTCTGAGAACGAGACTTTTACATAAAAACAGTTTTTAAATTCTGTGACTTTCTGAATAAAGAGCTTGTAGTGGCATTCTATAATTAGAAAGGCCACTACAGCTATTTTCACTTAGAAATATCAAAAATAATCTGGAGAAATGTTTACTTGGTCTTTAAAATAACCATGTTTGCAGTTAATGTAACATAAAACAGGTGTATTTGTGGAGGTCTCCATCATGCCTAAGTACCCTGGAAATTCTTAGAAGGCATTCTATTTGAGAATGAGCTTTGTCCAATTTGGCATGCTTCAAGGAAGGGAGTTTATGAGCTCCCTTCTCTATAAAAGGTTTACCTAAAATGGCTGCTTTTGAATATTAAAGAAGGGAGAAAATAAAAACCAACATAAAGCTATAAGACCATAAAACATTGAAATGCATTTTCTTATTCATTACCAGTGATGGGCTCCCCATTTATAGGTAATGTTAAAATAATATCTCTTCCTCTGAATGGATATGTTTCTTCTCAATCAGGTCTATTTCTATTTTAGAAGCTACTTTTACCAAGATCTGACTCTTAAGATTATCTTGACGTATGCTTGTACTCATTTTTGGTAAACTGAATTTACATTAAACCTGTTGCATCTCTATAACTAGAGTTTCACATTTCATTTCAGTTTTTATTTTAGAAGCATCTATTGAATATGTACTATGCACAAGTATTGTAGGCTTCAAGAGACACAACAATATGATATGGCCTTTGCCCTCAAATCTTTTTGGAGCTCATTCATGTGTATAAACAATAGCAAAAGTGAATAAGTCTGGGATTTGAAGGATATGTAGGAGTTAACATTGGAGACAAATGCCCAATGGCACCCCAAACTTGTAGGATATATGGAACTTGGGTATAGCTCAAATTACAAGTAGGCTGGGATACCTACTGGGAAGTTGGCTCTCATTAATGAGTGTAATCAGACTGTGAACAGAAGCTGAGGCCATATCACCAGTGTGTTTGAATCCATGGTAAAGACTTTAATTCATCTGAAGAACAATGGACATCAACCTATGTTTTTAAAGGAAAGTGCTGGAGTGAGGTGATGTAAAGACCACTTGCACTAATGATAACCAAAGGAACACTGATGATGCCCTTGGGGTTCATGGAAAGCACTTTTTAGAGGTAGAAAGGAGTTGAGTATCCAGAGTTATAGAGCAAGGGTTTATTGCCAACATAGCCCTACTAAGCTATAAGATCTTGGGTAACTAGCATCATTTCTCCAAAATGCAGTTTTGCATTTATGAAATAGAAATATTGATGTCTATCTCACCTTTCTTTTGAGGTTAAATGACATATTAGTAAAAACAGAAAACTCTAACTCGGTCTAAAACACCTTACTAGGGGCACCTGGGTTGAATGCCTGACTCCTGATTTCAGTGCAGGTCATGGTCTCATGGTTTGTGACAGCACACAGCTTGCTTGGAATTTTATCTTCCCGTCTCTCTCTGCCCCTCCCCCACTCACACTATATCTGTCTCTCTCAAAAATAAATAAATAAACATTTACAAAATAATTAAAAAAATAAAACACTTTACTGGTTTTAGAAAGGGTGGGATTAAGGTACAAACATTGTTCACAATTGTTTATCCTTTTAAATTTTTTCAAAATTCTTATTTATTTTTGACAGAGAGATACAGAGTGTGAATAGGGGAGGAGCAAAGAGAGAGAGGGAGACACAGAATCTGAAGCAGGCTCCAGGCTCTGAGCTGTCAGCACAGAGCTTGATGCAGGGTTTGGACTCAAGACCAGCAAGATCATGACCTAGGCCAGAGTTGGGCACAACCAACTGAGCCACCCAGGTGCCCCTGTTTATCCTTTTAAACAATATAGTCACAGCCATGTTAGAAAGAGAAATAATGACATCCTTTAGTTAACCAAAACCTCCTTTTAGGCATATATTTTGGTTTTGTTTATTTTGCATTTTTTAGAGCTGGTTTGTTCATTTGAAAATATTTTAGTCCTTGAAGCATGTCGAACCTAAGCTACATTATAATATTTACTCTGACCACCACCTTATTGGTGGTAAATAACACCATAAGATCAATGAGATTTTGTTTCTTGTGATGCCTATTTTATGTAGAAATTGCAGAGGCAATAGGGAGATTGGGCACCTGCTCTAAGTCTCGTTGCTAGGTAGATTTTGGAACCCAAAATTTAATTCCAAGTAAAGAGCACACATATAACCACCATCCTACCATGTATTTGATCCCCTTTATTTATTCTTTATATTTGAATGTGCAAGAAAATTTTCTATGATAGTATTTCCAAAAGACTTTTTTACGAATTAAGAGGCATTGTATTTACCCAAAGGAAAAGCCTCACTCAGTCAGAAATAAAAACAGCAGATCCTCTTCAAAGTAAGAGACTAGTAAATGTCTGTTCACTGTGATTCTGTCATGTGGAAACCTGTGTTGTCACATTCTATGATGTTCCTTTTCCTGTAACTTCTTTGCTATAGTGTGCTTTCAAATACCATCCAATCAAATGATAGTGAATGTCTGACTCTTTCTTAAGAAATCCTCAAATTGCCACAAGTTCTTGTAAGGCACATTATTATTTTTTTTTTTTGCCTTTACACTAGTGTTAGTAAAATTTCAGCCTGTACACACTGACATGTGATTCTAAAAACAGATGTGCTTATCGAATAAAATGGGGTTAAGTATAATCAAAATAGAGGGATATTGTCTCTGTCTTGGTGACACAAACACTCAATCCAAGACATGGTTTTATTTTCTTTGTGGTGTAGGGTAATGTGAAAAATGAAATATGTAAGCCCAAATTGAAGGAAACCATGGTCTTAATGGAATCATTAGAGAAATTGTTCCAGAATGCTACATCCTTCCAGAAATAATAACCCTGTAATGTCAGCAAATTTGGAGTCAGCATGGGTTACCTGCTCCACACAGACAGCCTGGTCACATTTGTTAGAGCTGCCTGAGGCTTAGCCCAACTTGAGCACATGACCTTTCAGAATTGCTTTTTAATTCATTAATCAATGTTCTTTGCCTGAATTTTGCTGGGTTTGTTTCTTTAACCTATTCTTTGCATCATTTTTTTAAACTCTATTTTAGAGAGACAGAAAGAGTGCTTGAGTGGCGGAGGCACAAAGAGAGAGAGAGAGAAAAAGAGAGAGAGAGAGAGAGAGAGAGAGAGAGAGAGAGAGAGAATCACAAGTAGGTTCCACACTCAGAGCAGAGCCCAGTGCTGGTGGGACTCAATCCCAGGACCCTGGGATCATGGTCTGAACCAAAATGAAGAGTCAGAAGCTCAATGGACTGAGCCACTCAGGCACCCCTGTATCCTTTTTTTAAGTTGGCCAATTCCTGTACTCAATGAAAATGAGAATTATAAGCATAGCAGTTTTACCGAATATTTAACAAAATGTTCTTGTAGCTCAGATACTACTACCTAAGTGCAATAATAATGTTTTTGTCATATTTAAACACCATATTTAAATAATGATATATTTCAAGTGATAATACAAAATGCTATTCAGAAGCATCACAATTCTTAATTTATGACTTTACATTTTTACACAATATTTTGCTACATTTCCTCCTTCAATTTTCTCTAAGCTCTAAAGATTCCATGTTTATTTACCCATGTAGATTAGAATATTAGAAACCAAGTACAACTGAAGAAAAAGTAAAATCTTTCACCAAATTTTCAAAGGATCTGTCCAATTTTCTTAAAATAAGATTTTCCTTATTTAGTGGTTTCTATAACACCATTTCCTATAGCCTCTCATCTTTGTACTTGTAAACAAGATGGATTTCTATACATACATGAATGATTTAAATCAGTGCTTTCCAAACTTGGCGTAGCTGTATTGTGCAAGTGGAGATGTCTTAGCCACAATCCTTGACTTAACTCTGAGTTCATTAGTTGGAGAAATAATCATTTAATTATACAATTATACAATCATTTATTCTTTCTGCTGCTATTCAAAAGCTCTTAATTGTCTAATATTTTATGAAAACTGAACAGAAAAGGCATACTGTTTATTTAATACTCCTTTGGAAAATTATAAAACATTTCAAATATAGAAGATTCAAAAGAATAATATAGGATGACATCGGTGTTTTCTTTCTTCCTTGTTCTTGAAAGATACTCCTTGTTAGTTATTTTAGCAAGGTCCTATGAAGGATATATAGGTTCTAGACTGAATTGAGTCCCCCAAAAGAAGATATATTGAAATCCTAACCCCTAGAATCTCAGAATATGGTCTGATTTGGGAATAGGATCTTTGCAAGTTTAACCAAGTTAAGATGAGGTCATTAGGGTGTGTTCTAACTTGTGACTGGTGTCATTATAAAAAGGGGAAATTTGAACACAAAGTCAAATGCACACAGAGGGATGATGATGTGAAGACACACAAGGAGAGGACCGTGTGAGGACAGACGATTGGGGTGGTCCATGCACAGGTCAAGGAACCCCTGGGACTACCAGAGCTAGAAGAGAGGCATCGGACCATTCTTCCCTAGCACCTTCAGAGAGAGCAAGGCCCTACTTTGTCAAACTTATGGCCTCTAGGACTGTGAGACAACAAAATCATTTGTTTTAAACCACAAAGTCTATGCCCTTTTGTTAAGGCAGCTTTAGGATGCAAATACAGTATTCTTCATTTGAAACACCCCTCTCCTAACTCTTGAATGATAGGTTAGGTAACTATCTTCTTAACTTTTCTCTCAGGACTCTGAATACATTGTTCAGTGGTCCTCAGACTTCTATAATTGCTGTCTGCTCCTTCACCACGATGTGTCCACCTGTGGATTGATTTTATTTTGTTCTGCTCACAATTTTTGTCCCTGGATCTGAGAGCTGGGGTTTTCCAGCAAGTCTGGGAAATTAATACCTGTATGAGAAGTTAATTTCAGTAATTGTTATTCCCTTTATATTTTCTGTTAGACCTTCTCTTCTAAATCTTTCCAAACCACTTCACTTTGTCCATCTCTTTATCCCTTAGTGGTGCAGTCCAAGCAAGGTCATCAGTTTTGGCCTCCATGCCATTAGCTCTCTCCATAGAAGGTCTAATCTATATAATATACCTTTTCAGTTTTTCATTTCAACTCTTATATATTTTCCATCATAGAAATACTATTGCTAGATTAAGAGGAGAAATAAATTTTTAAAGTTTATTTCTTTTGAGAGAGAGAGAGAGAGAGAGAGAGAGAGAAAGAATCCCAAGTAGGCCCCATGCTGTCAGCACTGAGGCCAATGCAGGGCTCAAACTTGTGAAGCATCAGATCATGGCTTGAGCCAAAATTAAGAGTTGGATGCTTAACCAGCTGAGTTACCCAGGCATCCAGGCACCTGGCACCACCAGAGAAATAAAATTTTAAGCAGAGCTTAGAGAAAAAGAAGTTTCTTATTATTTCCCTCTATTGAAGAGCAAATCTTTTTGTTTTTGGTCTAGTCGGTTTCAGACTAGTCTTGAATATCCTTGATTTATGTGGGAGACTTTCAACACTCCATACCTAATGGGCCCAAGGCCTTATCTCCTGAATGGTGACTGAAACTGAAAACTTTAGGTACCCAAGATTGATCATCTCTTCTCCCCATCCTAGGCAATCATAGCCTCGGATTATTCACTTCCCTGTCTCATTTGCTCAGATCTCATCTAGAATACCCAGGTGTTTATAGAACCTAATCTGAAAACAAAATATACCTTTGACTCCTGATTCTGGCAGAATGGTAGACTAAGATAATCTGAATGTTTAACTTAGTTTATCACCTTGCCAACACTGGAAGACAACAGGCATATTTTTGGCACATATCTTCTCAAAGATCCTAGCCTGTTTGTTGTTAATGACCAGGATCCATAAAGAAAGCAATGTTTTCCTGGATAAATGTCAACAGACAAACGGGTTCCAAATGTCTCTACCAAGGAATTATTCAAAGTCATCAAGTAAAATGAACCTAAATTTAAAATCCATAATTTATAGTATTCAAGCTCAAACATTTACATGAGGGGACTTAGCTCAGACTTGCCAGTAAACTCATTATTTTTTACCACCTCCACTTTGCAAAATGAGAAAACCAACGTTAAGATGTAAAATTATTCCAACGGAATCCAAGTGATGGTATCTGGAGGTAGTATTTTGGAAGCTTGGGGTGATACTACCTTTGGGCTTACTAATAGTTCCACTACCTCCTCAGGAGACTTCTCCAACACTATAGGCAACCTTTTCACCTTAACCTTTAAATATTTGCCTCCTGGCACAGCCTGATGGCAAAGGGAAGCCAGCTGTGATGCTGTAACATTGTGCCCTCATTCCAAGATCCATTGGCAGTGTAACCTTACAAGTGGGTGATACAGACAATTCCTCAGCAGACTGTATGCTTCTGTAAATAGGACTTGCCTCTCCTTTTGGGCAATGTTTTCTTGGACCCTCCTTTCTACAAGGGAGTGGATGACCATCCCCCCCCCCCCAGTTGGCATTTGCAAGGCACTCTGCCCTCCCAAATGACTTTGAAGCCAATTTCTCCTGTTCTTAGAGTTACAATAGAGATGATCCTGTCTTCTGAAATCTATTTATTTATTTAGAGAGACAGAGAGAGTGAGCAGGAAAGGGGTAGAGAGTGAGGGAGAGAGAATCCCAAGCAGGTTCTCTACTGTCATTGCAGAGCCTGATGCAGGGCTTGACCCCAAGAACCAGGAGATCATGACCTGAGCCAAAACTAAGAGTCAGACACTTAACCGACTGAGCCACCCAGGTGCCCCTTAGACCTGCATTTTAAAAGTAATGACAAAAATATCTTAAATGTCTCTATACCAGTTACATATACAATGCATGTTTATGCATTTGCATTGTGTATTCCTATTATTAGAAAAGTGTATTTCTGGAAAACTTGCTGTGCTGTCAGTCTCCCAACACTGCTAGCAGAGTGACTGGCAGGCAGAATTGTGTGGTTAGTGGAAAATTTGCTGTTATTGAGTAGAGCCCAATGGAATGAACAGGACTTTGAGCAACATTTTTATTCTGAAATCAAACAGCCTCAGATGACTTCTCTTTCCTGTCAAGTTCTGGAAGTTTTGGTGCTTTTCTTGTTTTGGTTTTGTCCTGAATTGTGTACTTTTCTTACATGCACTGAACGTGAAATAGCTTAGCGTATTTCTTCGGGGATCCGAGATTTTGTTAGGTGATACCAAGGGATGGATGTAATTCCATGACATTTTGTCAGGCTGTTAAAGAGTAAATTTTCCTTGGCTGTGGCAGGAAGTAATTATTTTTGTTTGCTTCTGACACAGGGGAAGAAAATTTGGGGTTGTTATTTCAACTATTCCAAGATACTTTTTTATTCTTTTTGGCAGGAAGGGGAAAATGCATTTTATTATCAAAGGAAGGACCAGCCTCTGATTTCCCCTACAGACTTGATGTGATTTTTAGCACTGTGAATATTTTTTAAATTCATTTCTTTAGTTTGAGGGGGGTAAGAGAGAGCAGAGAGAGAAAGAAAGAATCTCAAACAGGCTCCGGAACTGGGCTCGATCATCTTGACCTGAGCTGAAACCAAGAGTTGCATGCTTAACTGACTGAGCCACCAGATGCCCTAACACTGTGAATGTTTTTGCAACATGAGTCACATAGTGGTTTTGCTCTTCTCACTGAAGGTGTCCTTGGTGCATCTCTTCATCATCTAGTCCCTCTTGGCATCTGAACTATAGCACACTCTGTTAGGATCCTCCAATAACATGCATGGAATATTCCCGAAGGAAACACACCAGTATAAATGGCTTTCATGCTCAGAGTTCACCCTCTGATAGCGGCATCCAGAGATGGGCATCTAAACCAATAATAACAATGACAAAAACACTCATATCTCCTTTTACCATAAAACAGTTCTTTAGTGGCGCCTGGGTGGCTCATTTGGTTAAGTGTTTGGCTTCAGCTCAGGTCATGATCTCACAGTTCGTGGGTTCGAGTCCTGCGTCAGGCTCTGTGCTGACAGCTAGCTCAGAGCCTGGAGCCTATCTTCAGATGCTGTATCTCCCTCTCTCTCTGACCTTCTCCTGCTTGTGCTGTCTCTCTCTGTCTCTCAAAAATAAATAAAAAACATTTTAAAAATTTAAAAAATAAAGTTCTTTATGCAAAAGGCTCTAGAAAGCAAACTGTTTGAATAGTATGTTTTGTAACCTATCTCCATGCCTTAAATTTTCAGATACTTAATTAAAAGGTACAAAAAAATGTAATTGCCTGTTAGGTGTTGGTTGAACTCTTTTTTTTAAATAACTAAGATTTGGGGCATTGGATGGCTCATTCAATTAAGCATCTGACTTTGGCTTAGGTCATGATCTCACAGTTCATGGGTTCAAGCTCCATGTAGGGCTCTGTGCTGACAGCTCAGAGCCTAGAGCCTGCTTCAGATTCTGGGTGTGTGTGTGTGTGTGTGTCTTTCTCTCCCCCTCCCCCACTCATGCTCTGTCTCTCTTTGTCTCTCAAAAATAAATAGACATGAAAAAATTTTAAATAAATGTAAACATAAAAAAAGCTCAAATTTGAGGGACCCCTGGGTGGTTCAGCAGTCATGAGCTCAGGTGATGATCCCAGGGTCGTGGGATCAAGGCCCACATCAAGTTCCTCACTGAGTGTGGACCTGCTAAAATTCTCTAAGTGAATATTAATACTAATATACTGAAATTTTAGGTAACACCACATTTCTGAAATTCTCTGAGGTGAGGTGAGAACCAAGACCTCAGTTCAGGGGTTAAATTATGCTCACTGCTTTCTTAGGACACGTCCCCAAAGTCTGGTTCCGTAGAGGCAGTGGGGTTCCTCTCCACAACCACCCTAGACTGACTCCTCCCACAGCTATCCCACATTTCTTCACAAAAGCCTTTGGGATACGTCACTAGAGGAAAAAATGTTAACCAACATTGTTCTCAAGCAAAGGTTAATTTGAAAGTTACTTGAAATGTAAACATGTCATAGATATTAAAATGAAAGTCTACTGGGTAAACATTCATGGGCTCCACTACCAAAAAAAAAAAACAAAAAACAAAAAACAATAATCATAGCAATAATAAAAAAGCCTCTGAATTCTTACTACACACTGACACTATGTATTTTCCCAAGTATTATATCCATAATTTCTCATAACACATCTGATAGGCACATGTAACCCTTATCTCATAGATGACCCAACTGAGGTTCGGTTCCCCAGAAAATGTTTTCCAGCCAGGATTCCTCTTCTCTTAGGAAGAGTTCTTTCCCAGGAAGAGTTTCAGTCTCTGTTTTATTTTTTTTAATATTTAACGTTTACTTATTTTTGTGAGAGAGAGAGAGAGAGCACGAGCAGGGGAGGGGCAGAGAGAGGAAGACACAGAATCTGAAGCAGACTCCAGGCTCTGAGCTGGCAGCACAGAGCCCAATGCGGGACTTGAACTCACAAATGGTGAGATCATGCCTTGAGCCTACGTTAAATGCCTAACCAACTGAGCCACCCAGGTGTCCCTCAATCTCCGTCTTAAAGAGACGTCTGGTGTTCTCACCACCATCAGAACTGCTAATTCTCCCAATCCCATCCAAAGTGGACCTTGGGTACACCTTGGGATGAAGCTGTGACCTTCACCAAATGTCTATATAGTATAATAATGTCCCAGCGGTAAACAGGCTTTGATTTTTGTTTTTTAACCCCCATCAGCTTCCAAACACAGAGGTCATCTGAGACTTTGAACTTACTAGTCAATAGTGTGGCTTTTATGGGTGCTATATGTTTTCTATTCTTTTTTAAAAGAAAAAAATTTAATTTATTTATTTTTGAGAGACAGAGACAGATGACTGGTGGGGGAGGGACAGAGAAAGGGGGAGGCACAGAATCTGAAGCAAGCTGTCAGCACAGAACCTGACGCATGGCTTGAACCCACAAACGGCGAGATCATGACCTGAGCCGAAAGTGGACACTTAACTGATTGAAGCCACACAGAGGCCCCTCTGTTTTCTATTCTTAAAATTCACTACAGAGTTTTTGATCATTAAAAAGAAAAGAAACAAAAGACAAAAACCGACCAGCCAACCAACAACAACACAAACATTATTCTCAAGGGTATCTTAAAAAGTATCTAAAAAGTAAAGGTGGCAAAAAAAAAAAAAAGGTTGATAATTCTCTTCTCAGATATGACAAATAAATAATGGTGTCCTAGGTTTGTAGTTTACAGAGTTACCGTACAGAATGGCTCATTTATTACAGCTTCGTCTCCTATTTTAATTTTTTCAGTTGGTCAGAGTAAATACAATACATTATCTGCAGAGTATATTCATGTGAATAATGCATTACCACCCTTAATAAAATACCACATGCTAAAATTAATTAAAAGGATATCTTTTAGCAGAAAACCTAAGGGGAAATGGGGAAACAGAGCACACTCCTATCTATTTCAGAGAGAAGTTAGTTTTTTTCTTAGCTATCACTCTGCAATACCTGTATTGACTCTCAAGATGTGTGTTTTACTCATTCAAATTAATACTGTAAAAGGCAATTCTATATTTGTGAATAGTCTGTGCTTGTGCCCAACATCCAATGTACCAGCATGTGATAAGTGTCCCAGGACTAACCCACTCTCCTTTTTTTTATTATCTTTTTTTTTTTACATTTATTCATCTTTGAGTGACAGAGAGAGAGTGTGAGCGGGGGAGGGGCAGAGGGAGGGGGAGACACAGATTCTAAAGCAGGCTCCAGGCTCTGAACTGTCAGCACAGAACCCAACATGGGCTCGAACTCACAAACTGTGAGATCATGACCTGAGCAGAAGTCAGACACATAACTGACTAAGCCACCCAGGCGCCCCTCCCCACCCTCCTTTCATTTTAGGGGGGCTGGGGTTTCCTGAACATGCCCCCCGGAAGAGGCTGAGCCTTCCCTCTCTGCTTACAAGGGGAACTTGATGCTCTCTAGCCCCTGTTTCTCATCCCTGCATCCAGGGTCACTGTTTCATCTTACCCACCTCTTCCTTCTTTACTCAGCACTATCTTCTCTAGAACCCCTTTGTGCATGAACACATCCTCTTACATCCATAATATATCTTCTGAACAATCCCTCCAACTTCCCTTCTGGCCTCAAGCTTGGATCTCACCTAAAATCAGCATCCCTGACTATTTACACACTTATACATGTACTACACACCCAACAACGGACACCATTCATCACTCAGCGTGTAAATCCTAAAAAGGTGGAGAACTAGACCAAGCATCCACAATATATGTTGTTGATAAGTAAAGACAGCATTTCCACTCTACACAGGACCTAGGGTGTCCATTTATGGTCCACAACACATGCTTGGTGCATAATGGACACTCATTGGTTAATGAATGAATGAATGAATGAATGAAATCTTTTCACTACACAAAGTTACATATCTAAAGCTACATCAACAGAGATGAAAAGATGGATAGAGGGAAGAGTGAGGAAGCTACATAAAAAGCGATGCGTGTGTAAAAGACCAGCTTACCACATAAAGGCTTTCGTGGAAATACAGCCCCATATCATAAAAATTTCCACCATGTCTCAGTGAGTGTGTTCTGGTCTTCAGCCACTCCATTTGCTGCCATTGTAAGACACAGCCACCTGGTCGACCAAGCAAGGACACCCTGAGGAGGTAGGAGCCTCGGGGAGCCTTGCTCTTGAGGACCCTTATGCATTTCATCTGTATTCGAAGATGTTGAGGCGCCCGACCCTGGTCAACCTAAAGACAAGGCAGTTCCCCTGAAATACGCAGGAACTGGATGAAACCACACAATTAGCCACAATGCGCTTCTCAGGGGTGGGGGGAAATAGACAATTATTTTCTCTCAACCCGTAATTGTCGGGTATTAGCAATGATAACAGAGGAGGACAGGCAATATATAATTAGGAGGTCAAAAGGCAAGGCTACCAATTATGCAGGGAAAGGTTAGCCAATTTTTAAGCCCGGTATGTTAATGACCTGTGACATCAGAAACCATTCATCTATTGTAATAAGATAGAATTAACAGGGTACCAACACTTCTACAAACCACACATCAGGCCTACTCAAGAAATGTGGGGTGGGTGAATATGGACAGTGAGTTTCAAACTCTTGAGCTGGTGACAGCCCTTACCTCTAACACTAATCGCAGACCATAGGACGCTGTGTGTAGGAGAAGAAATATGTTTTCTCCCTCAAGGTCTTCGCTGGACTAAAATTGTTTCCATGAACAGATGAAGTGGAGAAAGAAGCCAACGCTTACCACATGCACAGGGAAGCCCCCCATAATGAAAACGAGACATAAAGAAACGACCAGGGAAAGCGGGTTTCAGGCATTTTAGGAAGAAATGTAATAATTTTCTGAGAAAGACAGGATAAAGAAAACGGGTGTTTGAGGGTTTTAATTAGGAAGTGATTCTAAGCAAACTTTGGGCTGAGATCGATCACTTAAAAAAAAGAATACGCTTTCTACAGCTTTGTTCGCTTTAAAGTTCTAGTCTCTGGTGATAAGGATGTCTTTTCACTTCTTAGTAAGGGGAGGGTCCCTTTCACAAGGGAAATTTATTTCCTGTTTTCAGTCACACTGTTTTCAGGGGGATGGAGGAGGAGGAGTGGTCTTGCACTGGCTGTTTCAGAGGTAGCTTTAATTCAAAATAGTCGGTGTGCTACCATGGTACATTCTGGGCAGCCTGCCCTTGGTCCCGGTACCGCCTTGATGAGTGAAGTCCAAAGTAGATCAGACAAACCCTTCACCTGACAGAAACCTGTGTTCACTTTCAACATGAGGTCAACTTGCCCCATAGGCTTCCAATGAGAGTAAAAAAAAATAAAGACGGGGAGTGACATTTGTGTGTGCTTTAACCTAACACTAAACATAAACTGTATATAAGTAAAGAACAGGAGTCAAGACTATTTTATGGGACTCTTGAATGTCATTGCTTACCTTTCTTCCACTCTGAGAAATAGACCATTTTCATTTTTAGTGAGTGCTGGAAAGTTTATCCAAATGGGTAAGATTTTTAATGGACTTGTTTCAGATTAAACAAAAATTAAACTGGGATTATTAATAACTCAAATGTCATTAAGTCATGTTTTCTATACTCACAAGTCCCAAATAGTCTTTGGAATAATTTGACCTCAAAGAACTCTCTATTACATTGTGCTTTAAGCAAAAAAAATAATGTCGTTCTTGGATCCAGGGTACTCTCTTGGCTACCGGAGTTAGTAACACTACCCATTAATCTGCAGTCAACGGTTAAGTACTTTTTAATCCTGCTTAAACTTTTTGGTGAGCGATAATATATATTTCCATATAGACAGTATGCTTCTGGAATCAAATCACAGTGAAATAAACAATGAAAGTTGCTAAACTTCCTTTGTTTTTTTCATAGAAGTCACACTTAAAAGCCAATCAGAATAACCATTATTTTTGGCTTAATTAGAAAATCTTAATTAACAGGAAAGACTTAACCTTAATATTTTGGTTTCTAAAAATATTTTTAAAAATTAACACCATGTGAATAAATAAGACAATCTCTTTAAACCTCAAGGCAGGATTACTGATGCAGGCAGACCGAGTTATTAAACACATTCTAAATTAAACGCCTCCATGAATTTTATACTGAAATATATTGTGATAGTTTTGCATGCCAAATGTGACATTCTGTATTTTAGATTCATCTTCTGTAGTAATTTTGGAAATGTCATACAAACAAAGATTTTGTCATTTACCAAGGGAATTACTATGCATGGCCGCTGAGCCATCTCTTTGCCGGCTTTTGTGGCTGTTTCAAGTCAGCAAGCCATAAAAAATCTTTATCTCTCTGAAACACAGCAATTTGGAAGATAATCGAATGGTGACTAGGGGGCAGAAATGCCAGTCTGAGGAATTATACCACAATCTCTCTTGCATTTACAACCTTCCTCAAAGCAAGTGTCAGATGAGTAGGGGGAGAAGAGAGAAGATCCATCAACTCTCAAACCTGTCTCATATGCATGGAGCCAACCCTAGCCTCATTGTCTAGTGGGAACCCAGCCTCGCACTGTGGACACCGCTTTGAGAAATTCCAAATGCTTTACTTTGGAGAATTTTAGCCCCTCTGTTTTGGCGTCGAACTCTCCTCAAAAGTACTTACAAAGACCTGCCGACACTTTGTTCCTCTAAAGGGGTCCCAACAGGAGGAAAAGCAAAACAAGACTTGGAGTTGAGAATGTTGATTTCATCATTTAACATTTTCGCATCAGAGTAAAAGTTAGTTGTGAGAGCCTTACCTTCGAGTGAGGTCCTGCTGCTCCCTTAGATTCGTGAGTTCCGTCTGTGAGAGTGCAGAGCCTGGCTGGCCTGTGTTCCTTAGAAGCCTCTAGATCTGCAAACAATGGTTGACCTGGCACTCTGCATTGGGTAGAAGAAGGGGAAAGATGGGGGAGATAAAAGGAACAGAAATTGACAATGGGGATAATGAAAAGGTTTGCCTTCGGAACCACAACGCAATTTGATGTTTTCCTTAAATGTTGTGTCAGATTAACTGAGAATTAGACAAATACCATACAACCACCCTTGATTAAAGTCAAGGAGATGAGCCGCTTTTGAAATATGATCTCTATAAAATCCAAGACTCCCTACCCTCAATACTGACCTCCCAATAATTAAAATGTGGCTCGTTTTAGAAATTACCAGAAGAGCAAAGATTTGGTAAGACTTTTTGCCACTTCATTTTCACTCCCCCACCCTTCAGTTTTATAAATTGATGGAGAAACTTAGGAAGAGAGGAATCATTTAAATAGATAAATAGCTGATATGACATAAACTTTTTCCTTTTTTTAATGCAAAGGCCAGAAAGCAAGATCTATTTCTAAATGTTCCCCTGGCTTTTTTTCTCTCCTATTAGCCTTTACTGACTTTATCTGAGGTTCTTTTTTATGGCTCGCTTGCTTATTTATTTATTTATTTATTTATTTATTTATTTATTTATTTATACTTTGAGCTTCTAATGACACTTGCCTGCTTTCCCAAATTCATTTGAATTAAGAAGGATCCTGTATCTCACTTCTTCTGATTTCAGCTTAATTCCATCAGCAGGGCCATCTGTGACAATGACTGTACCCCCCCCCCCCAGAGGAATGGCCTTTTTGGATCTCACAGCTGATTTAGTTTCTTGTGATAGTAATGATTTCCCTTAATTTGGTTAGAGCTCCATTGACACAAGGGTTCATTAGGACACCATTTGCTGGCAATTCAATTTCAAATTAAATACACTTTGTTGTAAATTTTATTACTTTTAAACTACTGTATCTATTGTCTTTAATGGCCCTATTATACAGTTATGAAGGTAAACAGATTTCATTAGTAAACATCAAACATGATGTGTTAATGACAGTGAGGTGGCTTCCTCAGTTTCTTTCTTTGTTCTCTTGATAAGCATTGTACGCCCCCCATGAAATACCCTAAAAACTTAATCTAAATAATTAGATGCTGAATTCATGATTATTATCCTGCGGGGGAGGGGGACAGTCTGTAGTTGCCATCCTGGTTCTTTGTAATTAAAGGTTTTCTAAAAATACCTTCCTTAGTTAAAAAGAAACACAACGCACATCAAAAAGTTAATACACAACTTTAACACGATATCAGACACCTAGAGATGAGTCTAGAGATTTGTGTCCCCTAGGAGTGAGTAGTCAGACCCTAGACCAAGAGTGAGACCAGACATGAGCTCATTTTGAGTTAACCTCCTGTGGCATATTATTATTACTCTTTGTTTCCCCTCAGACACAGCACTTATTAATTCTGTGATTATAGAAATATATGTTTCTGTTTGCACATTATGCAAAACTTCATTGTCTGAAAAGTCCCCCCAAAGTCATTCATTAGTCCACAACCCTGAGACAAACACTGGTAAATATTGAGGTCTGTTCCTCATGGCAAGGTAGTGAAATATACCTTTGTTTTCCTTTACAAAATAAGACTGATGATGTAAATATTATTTTGCAACCTATATTTATCACTTGGTATATTATAGGCATTTTCCATGAGATTCAATTATTTTTCCCCACAGCATAATCTCTTATTGTTGGATATTTAGGTTAGTTCCAATTTTCACTATTGTACGTTAATCTATAATTAACTCTTTTGCATATAATGCCGTGTAGACCTCACTGGCCACTTTCCTGGTCTAAAGTCCTAACACTAGAGAATTTAGGCACTGGGAAGGTGCTCTTCTATACCTCAGTAATACCATCTTGAGTGCCGAATGGCACCTCAGCAAAATACAATCCTGCTGAGTGTCGTGCTCCCTAAGGTACCAAATTGTCTTCACAGAGAGACATGCCCCACTCCAACTGACACCGTATTTTCTCTGCTAGTCAGTTTAGAAATAAGTAAAATTACAGTGAACAACAGGATTTCTCAAACTCTGCACTACTGACATTTTGAACCCTATAACCCTTTGTGGTGCAGGCTGGCCTATACATTATAGAATGTTTAGCAAGATCCCTGGCCATTAGAGGCCATTAACAGTCCCTTCCCTAGTCCCAGTCATGATAATAAAAAAAAAAATGTCTCCAGACATTGCCAAATGTCCCCTGAAGGCAAAATTGATCCCTGTTGAGAACCACTGATATATAGTATCAACTAATATTTACGGGATGCCTAGCATGTTCAAGGTACTCTTTTGAAAACATTATATCTATTATTTCACTTAACTGTTCAGATAATCCAACAAGGTATTATTATGACTGCTTCACTGATGAACTGATGCTGGGGAATGTTGAATAGCTGATTTGAGGTCACATGGTCATAAGGGGTAAAGTCGAAAATTCAAAGGGAGACCCTCTACTTGAGAGCCCCTCTGAATGCATACCCACTACTACTTCCTCTCCTGGCGAGAACAAACAGCAACTGCCACAGCCTGACCTCGAAAGTTCCTACACCAGACCAGGAATTGATGTACTTCCTGAGAGGTAAATAAGATCCAGCTCCAAGCTCTACTTCCATGACTATAATGGCCAATCCCCAACAGTCCTATATGGATGAAAGAGCAAGGATAAATATCAGGAAGAAGGGGGCTCATGGCTCCCACAAACCAGATCCTGAGGGTGAATCAAACTAGGGGTGTCTACTACCTATAATTGCCCCATATTTAATCTATAATGAAACAAACAAAATAAAATTAAATGCATTGAATCCACCACGAAGGAACATACTTGTCAAATGTCTTGTCAGTGTTTAAACATGCCATAGGAATGTACTGACTGAGTCCTTCTCCTTCGCATTTCAAATCCTGCATGGAAGAAAAAAGAAATGAAATAAAATAGGTTGAAAACACACTTGAAGCATGGTATGTAAAAGCTGGTTTTTCTAAGACCTGGAGATGCTACTTTAAAGGTTGAGGTCCCAGGAGACAAATGAGAACATGGGAGTGTTGTGCCCAACTTTGTAAAATCGCTGCAAAACAAGCACCAGAGACTGCTAGGGAGCCCGAGTCTCGCCTGCAAAAGCACAGGGCCTTTATTACAAGCTTAAGCTCGGGCTCACAGTCTCCACCTGACCCGCTGGCCACGTGGAGAGAGCGCCCCAAACAAAGGCAGGGCAGGGCCTTTTATGCCTTTGGGAGGGGGAGTTACAGGAAATGAAGACAGGTGTTCAGTGATCCAATCCCTGCCCCCCATCAATACTGGCAGTTGTGGGAGCCAATCACAATAGTTGGAGTATTGACCAATCAGAGTGGGCCCAGGATGCCCAACGTGGGTCGTGACTAGGCCCGCCTCTAGAAAGGTCAAAGGTATCGGCCGGCCTCTCCCGATTGGGCGCCGCAGGAGTTGTCCCTCCTTAAGGTGCGTCCTTTCAGGAGAAGCTGGCGCCTTCCCCTTTAAGTACAGGGGAAGGCTGGATCGGACCTGCGACAGGCGGGGGACCGCCCCCCCCCGCCCCGCATTTCCATGTCCACCACGGCAGTGCGCTGCTACCCGCTCCAGGAAGGCTGGGAAGGTCCCGTGGGGAGGGCCGGATCGGACCTGCGTCCTTACAGGAGTCACACCTTTAGCAGCCACATTTTATAGACTTTGACTTTCCTCACTTGGCTTAGTTGCTTTTGGCCAGAAAGGTGAAAAGAATTATAAAAATATTAAAAAAGGAAAAGAAATATTTGGTGAATGCAAACCCAGCTTTCTTTTTTTTAATGTTTATTTATTTTTGAGAGAAAGAGAAAGACAGAGCACAAGTGGAGGAAGGACAGAGAGAGAGAGGGAGACACAAAATGTGAAGCAGCTCCAGGTTCTGAGCCATCAGCACAGAGCCCAGTGCGGGGATCTAACTCACAAACCGAGAGATCATGAACTAAGCTGAAGTCAGATGCTTGACCCACTGAGCCACCCAGGAGTCCTGCAATCCTGGCTTTCTTTGTCTCTGCTTCTCTCTCTCTCTCTCAATCTCTCTCTCTCTCTCTCTCTCTCTCTCTCTCTCTCTCTCACCACACAATGGTACAGTTTAACAAAATGTAAATGGACATATAGCTGAATGTATAGGATGCTACAGATGTTAATAATAATTGCGATCATGTAATTTATCATCCAATCCAGAACTTTGGGTAGTCAATGAGGAAACAATTATTCTAGGACAAGAGGCATAATTCAGGATTACCCTATGCAAAATATAACACATAGCAACTCTCCTAATACTACTGATCTTGATGTTCTTAAAGGATATCATATGGACAAATACCAACATATTTAGTGAAAGTAAATGAAGAGGGAATGAAAGAGAGAGAAAGATCTCAAAATGGAAGTTGCAGTCCTTTTTTATTATTTTTTAAATTTATAATAGTTTATTGTCAGATTGGTTTCCATATAACACCCAGTGCCTCTCCCCACCAGTGCCCCCCTCCATGACCATCACCTCCTTCCCCCCCCTTCAGCCCTTGGTTCATTTTCAGTATTCAATAGTCTCTCATGATTTGTGTCCCTCTCTCTCTCCAGCTATCTTTCCCCCTTCCTCTCCCCATGGTCCGCTGCCAGGTCTCTCCTGTTAGACCTATGAGTGCAAACATATGGTATCTGTCCTCTCTTCCTGACTTATTTCGCTTAGCATGACACCCTCAAGGTCCATCCACTTTCCTACAAATGGCCAGATTTCATTCTTTCTCATTGCCATGCAGTACTCCATTGTGTATATATACCACATCTTCTTGATCCACTCATCAGGTGATGGACATTTAGGCTCTTTCCATGATTCGGCTATTGTAGGACGTGCCGCTATGAACTTGGGGTACTTGTTGCAGTCCTTTATAAACTAACCTTGGACATGACATAGCAACATTTCTGCTGCACCCTATTGTCCACGCAGATGAATTCTGGAACAGTGTGGGATGGAATGACAAAAAGGTGCTCAAAGTAGACCAGGATCCTGACTCCATAACAATGATGAAATCCAAACAAACAAATGTTGGCAATTCCTCGATTAAGTCTCAAAGTTGGAATGTTTCTATCTGGTTCTCAGCTGTCCTCTAGATGCCTGGTTCCACTCTTTGAATCTTCCTTGTGTGCAGCTATGTAGTGTTCTCAACCTATTCCTGGCTGTCGAATTTGAGAGTCGAAAGACTCCCTCTATCTCTTTCTTTTTAAAAAATGTTTATATATTTTTGAGAGAGAGAGCATGCACACACAAGCTGAAGAGGGACAGAGAGAGAGGAACAGAAGATCCAAAGTGGGCTCTGCATTGATAGCAGAGACCCCGACACGGGGCTCAAACTCATGACCCATGAGATCATGACCTGAGCTGAAGTCAGATGCTTAACCCACTGAGCCACCCAGTCACCCCTCTCTCTGTCTCTTGCATTCCAAGCCGGTGTTTTTTCTGCTTATCTAATTCTATTTAAATCTGTGGAGTCTACTTCGTTAGACAAAAACCAAACCCACAAATCTCTTCAAGAGAAGACCTTCCCTACCACATGTTTCCACTGAAGGGATGCCATGCTTGATTTGGATAAATAAATTTCTTAATACAACTCTGCCAAGAGGCCACCCAAAATACATATGTGAGATCAAGTAAAACAGTCTGATTCTAGTAAGTAAATCTTCCCAAGTTTATCACACATTAGAATGAGTTTCATAACAGCAATGTTAATGCACACTTATTGAGCATTGACTTCATTCAGTTTCTGATTCTGCAGATATTTATTAAAGCTTTACTTTATGCCAGACACCATGCTCTAAACTAGAAATACAGTGGTATACAAATATATACATTATACCTGACATTATTAAGACATTTCTCTACTGGTCATGATAAATAATACACATTTTAGAAATGAATAAACAATGGCAAGTATGGTAAGAATGGCTACTGTACAGAAGAACACAAAGAATAGAATAGAGAAGAATTTTAAGGGACAAGGTTGTGGGTGAAGGTTAAGAAAAATGGTGATTTTTAAAAAAATGAGACCAAGTAAAAAAAAAACAGTTTAGCCATGCAAAGAGCAAAAGAAATTACAGGAGAAAGAAAAGCATGTTCAAAGGTTCTGAGGCAGGACACAAATTTTTTTAATATTTTATTTATTTTTGAGAGAGAGAGAGAGACAGAGAGACAGAGCATGAGCAAGGGAGGAGCAAAGAGAGAGGGAGACACAGAATTTGAAACAGGCTCTAGGATCCCAGCTGTCAACACAGACCCCGACACAGGGCTCAAACCCACGAATGGTGAGATCATGACCTGAGATGAAGTTGGCCACTTAACCGACTGAGCCACCCAGGTGCCCAATAACTTTATATATAAGAAAAAAAGAAAGGGGAGGGACGTGTAGGGAAGGGAAGAGAAGTGTGGCCTTGACCTACGGATAGCCCCAGAGGAGAATACTGGGAAATGGGCTGGAAATATAAACAGGAGCCAGACCCTACTGGACCTGCAGGTGGTGTTAACAAATCTACATTTTACCTGCAACTAGGAAGCCAGTGAAACGTTTAAGAAATAAGTGATAATTGCCTGACCTATGTATAACCAGTGAAAATATTAAATTCAGTAAAATTCAGCTATGATAAAATTAGCTCCAGATAGTTGGAGAGGGGAAATGTCTTCTCAAGATGGGAAACATTAAAAAAAAGTCATAACCAGATAGCAAGAGGCAGCAGGGAATCTTCCCCCTTTTTGCTCCAAGTGGAGTGTGAACAGAAGAAGGAGGTAAAAGTTAGGGTATCAAATAGCCAAATGTACACATATGGGGGTTTTCTCCCACCTCATCCCTTCCTCTGGAAGGCAGAAGTCCTGCAGGAATTGCAGAAGTATGAGACAAGTTGAGGAGAAACCAAGGAACAGAAGGGTCATGCCAGGCTTTCAGTTAAAATTCTGAGGGTAGACATATACCCCATGTACCAACATGGTGGGTATGACATTAGTTAACCAGTTCACCACATTAAGCAAAATGGGAGCTTTATTGTGGTTAGCCACCAAGAAAGCCCAAGTTTAGGGTCTGTATCAGAGAAAGTCCCAATAGAAATATATGCATTCCCAAAATGAGCTGATTGGAGGAAGAAGACGTATTTACAAATGTATTATTACTGAGTTGTAGATTTAGGAGCAGACTATTTCTACTGTTAGGCTTGAAGGGCTGAGGAGACAGAGCAATCACCAGACACTGGAAGGAGGGTCATATAAAGTCATCTATCTTGAGGAGAACAGTGACTCTGCGTGGAGCAATGGAGCCAGCTCAGCGCAGCCTTAACCTCACAAGGAGGAGGGAGGAACTAACTATTATTTTACTTCTCTCTTCTCTCCTTCTTAACCCTTAACAAGACTCCCCATTAATGGGAAATAGGGGACAGCAGTGCTACAGATATGCCCTCAGTGTAGTCTTGTGCACAGAGTTTAGACACAGTGGATTTAGACTAGCAAGTTTATGAAGGAGCGCTCAGTGCATGTGGAACAAGCTATAGGGTGAACTACTTGACTCAACTCTGAAGTCTTACCAGTAAACTGAATGAGGAAGATAGGGGAAAATAAAAAACCAAAAAATGAATTTGAAATCTCTGGCCTACATAAATTAGTGGCCTGGGTGCCATTTGCTGAGAAAGGAAAGTTGGGCAGGTAATGCAAACACAGTTTTGATGAACAAACTATGAGCTTCCAGGTTGCACATGTTAAATTTGCAGTGTTTTTGTGATGACCATGTGGCAATGGTAAATAGGAGTGAACTACATGAGCCTGACAGTAACAGAAGAGATCAGAGCTTCTGGTTGTCACCAGCAAGATAATAGAATTTAGGTGATGGGAGTTAATGAAGCCACCCTGAGAGACACTTCCAAGCACTGTTGTATGCATTATGTCATTGGATCCTTACCGCAGCCCTATAATGCATATGCTCTGAGTATCACACTTATTTTGCAGATGGGTAAATTGAGGTTTAGAGGATTTAAGATTACAGTACATGGTAGATACGGAGCCAACTCTCTGTGGTTCCAACACTCAGTTTTTTTTTAATTTTTTAATGTTTATTTATTTTTGAGAAAGAGAGTGTGTAAGTAGGGGAGGGGCAGAGAAAGAGAGAGACAAAGAACCCAAAGCAGGTTCCAAGGCTCCACACTGACAGTACAGAGCCCGATGTGGGGCTCAAACCCATGAACTGTGAGATTATGACCTGAGCCTGAGTCAGTAGCTTGACTGAGCCAGCCAGGCACCTCTCCAAAGCTCCATCTTAATCCATGTGATTGGCCCTTCACATAGTCACATTGCCTTTATAGAGGTTACATGCCCAGGGTGACACATTTTTCATTCACTTGACTCTATATAGATTGTATTATTGGCCCATAATCAACATCCTTGTGAAAACAATTAAGGCTTGCATTGATGGATGCATATGGTCCTTTAGAAATGAATGCAGAGAGCTAAACAGTAAAACTTTATTAAAACATATGAAATTTTCCTTTGCACCAACAATTTTCCAAAAAAGATCAAAGAGGGCAAGTATGGTTTACAAAGATGATGAATTTCTTCACGGAGCCAACTATTTTCGAATCCTCTCAAGTACTCTGGAAAAATGGACTATTAATGGTGAGCTAATTAAAATGTATCACTTCATTAAGGAAGAGTTTACCCCCAACCTTATTATGTAACAATTATTTCATGTAGCTTTAGTCGTATTTCTTCTTTTATAAAAAAGTAATTTTATTGTATAGAATTTCTTTCAAAATATTTTGCAACCCAGACTGTCCACCATGGAACAATTTGGCAAAAATTTTCTGTAAATATTGTTGCTAACCAGAAATTAAGATAGTTATGTATTCATATTCATCTAATATCTAAACAAAATCTAAAACATTCCTCACGAGCTCTCAAAGAATTTAAATTTTGACTTTCCAAAAATATTTTTTAGTTCTTTCCAGTCTGGGCCTCCATTTCTAACAAAAGTATAAAAAAACACAAAGGGAGCAAGACTGTCCAGTTGTTTCTATATTCAAAAAACAAGAATATGGGGTAATCACTCTAGATGTTGCCAAATTTTCCATAATTGTCCATAAATCCTCAAAAACTATTCATATTTCCTTATCTCTTTTTCTGACCATTAATACAAGTCACCAAAGGATCCAGGTGGATTTGGCAAATTGAGTAGATGCCTATTTTTCATTTTATCTAACAGTGAATTCTTTACTTGGATATCATTAGTCAAACTCTCCTTGCCTGTGGTAATGGCCAGCATAGAGAAGAAGAAAGAAATGAAGGTCATAGTTCAATTTTAACTAATATTTGTTGAGTACCTGTAATGTGGTAGGCACTAGTCTACAGAGATTATATGTAACATCCACTGAATCATCACATAAATTATTTCAGGTAGATAATAATATTATTCTCATTTTTGAAGTGAGGAAACCAAATGAAGTAAGTTTAGATCAAGCCTAGAGGGGTGCTTGAGTGGCTCAGTCGGTTAAGCCTCCAGCTTTGGCTCAGGTCAGATCTCACATTTGTGGGTTCGAGCCCCGCGTCAGGCTCTGTGCTGACAGCTAGCTCAGAGCCTGGAGCCTATTTCCAGTTCTGTGTCTCCTTCTCTCTCTGCCCCTCCCCCTCTCATACTCTGTCTCTCTCTATATCAAAAATAAACAAAACATTAAAAAAAATTAGATCAAGCCTAGAGAGTTGGCCTACAGAGTACATGTTCCTGATCCCTATATTATGGAATTCTGAGTCTGATATTGTTTAACCACATATTAAATGATTTGATCCAACTCTCTTTACTCAAAAGCAATGCTTAGTAGGCAAACATACCATATGGGAAATCATTCCAACACTGCAATTACATATTTAGAAATAACAAAAACTTTACTTTATGTGGAAAATCATCTCTACCCTCGAATTCTGTACACCAAATTTACAAAACTGTAATATTAAAATTGCCTTTGAATTCAATGTCAATTCTTCAATTTTTTTCTGAAACCTTAAAATGTACATGAGCCATGCCAAGCTATCTAAGCAATATATTTAAGTAAAATCTTGCATGAAACTGTATGATCTACATTTCTATATAGGAATTATGTCTCTGGTGATTTAACTATTTTAATTTTCTCTCAGTTTTCCAAAAAATTACACATGTAAGTACATAAGTACCATCAAATTTAACATATGTCCATCTTAAACATATATATCAAGAATATATATGCATGATATAATTAATAGTTCAATGAGGATTGGAAATGTACATGTGTCCTTAAAACTCCCAAGTCTAAAATCATAGGTGAAATTAGAATTATCCTTTGAAAAGCACAACCTTATTAAAACAATTCATTTTCAATATGATATTCATAAAGTTACTTAGATTAAAGAACTAATCCAACAGGCATCGAGCTAAAGAATAATAGGCAATAGAATTAAGTCAGGCGAGGAAGGACAGATACCATATGTTTTCACTAGGTCTAACAGGAGAAACCTAATGGAGGACTTTGGGAAGAGGAAGTGGGGAAAGGAGTTAGGGAGAGGGAGGGAATCAAATCATGAGAGACTCTTGAATACTGAAAACAAACCGAGGGCTGAAGAGGGAGGGGGAGAGGGGAAGGGAGGTGATGGTCATGGAGGAGGGCACTTGTGGGGAAGAACGCTGTGCGTTATATGGAAACCAACTTGACAATAAACTATAAATAAAATAAAGTAAAAAATAAATGTTTGTTAGAATTTACCTTTGGGGGGGAAGCAAAGCAAAACAAAACAAAAGAATAATAGGCAATAATGCCTTGGAAAACTTAAATAGCTTAATCTTGCCAGATGAACTCCATAATAATGTTTAGGTACTTTAAACTCTGTATTATATTCTCAAATATCAGAGTGAAGAGTGAGGATACACTATGATTAATTAAAAAAAAAAAAACTCCAGGAAGTCTTTCTCCAAATATAGACCATCCTTGAAGAGCATGACACAATGTACTCCATATTGGCTATAGGGTAATGTCTTTTTAACTTTTACATCTGCTACTTTAAAAGACTGAAAACATAAAAATCTCTAAAAAGAAACAAAATGAGAAAATGATCTCTGGTCCCCGAATATAAATGTGAAGGTTCTGTGGAACATTTGATCAAGAAACAATGAAAGTTGTCTTTAATTTGTATTTCCAGTCTACACATCTTCCACTTGAAGCTCTTGGGAGTCAGATCCCAGACCTTTATAAGAATGTTTTTTCTATTAATATGGAGGAGAATATAAAAAATATGAAGACATAGGTTAAGAAAGTAAGAACATTTAAATTTAAATTTCTAAGAAATGTAAAATCAGAAATCTGGTATGATCCAGAGTAAGGGAGAAACTGAGAAGTACCTGAGGAATAATGCATAATTTTACAAACTCATGAAAACTTTCATAACATATAAATTTCCTAAATTTATTTAATTTTCAAGCTATTTTTAATAACTGCCTTAATAATAGTGAGATATATTTTAGAGTCATGAGGGAAAAATTGTTCTGATGTTAAATATAAGATCATTCCTTTAAAAAATAAAATAATAAAATAAAATAAAATCATGCCTTTAATTTTTCAAGTAGATGAAAGTGTCCACCAATGACCTAATACTATGAAAACTGTTTCTACCTGTCTACTGTATCCTGTCTTCATAGAAGGTATTCAGGATAACAAAATAATTGCAGTTGGAAATTCCATGTATGGAAGATTTGCAACTAATAAATTTAGACATAATGGTAGAATATAAAGCCATCATTTTGCAATTCTTAATGAAATTATTATTTCTAGCAAGGATTATCAACTGATATAACAGCCCTAAAAAATGAATGGTTGATGAGGAAGTAGACGTTGTTTGATGCCAGATTAATCACACAAATTTTGTTAGTTTATTTCAAAGGGAAAATAAGAGATGAGTCAAGCTACCATCACCATAAACCAACAATCAATTTTAGCATCATAAATGAAGCACTCAATGATCAAATATTATTCATCTCTAGATATAACAGAATACGGACTTCACAACATTGTCTCTGATGTATTCCAGCCAAAGATATTCATCTTGCATTCGATCAGCACTTTTGGAATAACTTCCATAATATTGGAAGTATAGAGAATAGAACAGGATAACCTCACCAGGAAGAAGCAATGTAATAAATTTGTCTATAGAATCCCTGGGTACATCTGACCCAGTCAACACATCAGGCTTGACTTATAGGACATAAGATTAGATGCAGTGCATGGTCTTGATTAGGTGCTGGTTTGGACAAAAATATGGTAGTGTTTTCTGGTAATAACTGGTGAATTTGAGTATAGACTAGATATTAGATAAAATTAGGGAATTATTTTGAATTTCATTAACTATGTTGATAGCTTGGGCTATGTTCTTATTTTTCAATGACATAAAGAAGTTTACATGTTTTGAGATGACGCCACAAACTTTACAAACCTAACATAATTATTCATCAGTTCCTCCTCTTCTGCAACATGTCTTGAGATGTCCAATAGTTTCTTATTATGAAGCAACCATCAGTAAATAGCCGTGAGTAAGAAACTGGCAATCATGGTGACCTCCTTCACAGGGCACTGCTTGAACTAGCCAGGATGACTGGAACCACGAGAAAAAGTTCACGTATTTCTGATGTAATGTTTTAAAATATTAAACAATGAGGGGTGCCTGGGTGGCTCAGTTGGTTAAGTGTCTGACTCTTGATTTCAGCTAAGGACATGATGTCAAGTTTCTTAAGTTTGAGCCCCGGATCCAGCTCTGTGCTGACAGTACAGATCCTGCTTGGCATCCTCTCTCTCCCTCTCTCTCTGCCCCTCCTCACTCCTCTCTCTAAACAAACAAATAAATAAATACACATTGTAAAATGAGCCTGGAGTCTTTCAATGTTTTCATTTCACATAAAACGGCTTTTACATTTTAAGAGTGTAATTTAACCTTTAACATTAAGTTAGGGTGCCTGGGTGACATAATCGGTTAAACATCAGGCTCTTGATTTTGGCTTAGTCATGATCTCATGGTCATGGGATTGAGCCCCAAAACAAGCCCCATATTGAGCTCTGGGGTCTTTCACCACACTGAGCATGGAGCCTGCTTGGGATTCTCTCTCTCTCTTTCTCTCTCTCTCTTTTTCTCCCTCTCTTTCCTTGTCTCTTTGCCCCTCCACCACTTGTGCATGCAACCACTCTCTTTCTCTCTCTCTCTCTCTCTCTCAAAAAAAAAAAAAATAAATAAACATTAAAAAGAAACAGCAAGTTAACATATATTTCTAAGTTCCTATCATGTAGAGGATATATGACAAAACCCTTGTCCATAATAAAATTGTGACTGTGGCGCCTGGGTGGCGCAGTCGGTTAGGCCTCCGACTTCCGCTCAGGTCAGATCTCACGTTCGTGGGTTCCAGCCCCGCGTCAGGCTCTGTGCTGAGAGCTAGCTCAGAACCTGGAGCCTGCTTCCGGTTCTGTGTCTCCTTCTCTCTGCCCCTCCCCCTTTCATGCTCTCTCTGTATCAAAAATAAATAAAACATAAAAAAAAAGAAAATTGTGACTAAGTTTGCAATAAAACACATTTGAATAATAGTGAAATATACTATAAGATCAAAAACAGATAAAACAGGAAATTTCTGGTGAATAAAGATACTGGATTATTTACATATGATTTAATAGCTAATATCTTTACTACACATAAATAGCTGTAACAACATTGTATGATGTGAATTATTGACACTAATACCCTGGGGGTGTAACTGACTTGTCTAAGACCAGAAACGCCACGAGATTTGGAGGCTATTTGAACCCATTACTCTCTGACTCCAAAACCAAGTTTGTCCACCATTCCATGATGTCTCCCTCAAAATATACATAACTGGACAGGGACCCCTATGAGAAGCTCTTTAAGGCTTTTGACCAAGGAAGTAAAATAATCAGTTTTTCCTTAAGTGCCAGTTCTGGAAAGGATTAGACGAAAGAGGGAAGAGAAGCCAGGAGAACAGCTAAGATTTGTTAAAATGCTTTATGTACTTTAGTAAGAAGCATTTTGCTAATATTTGCACAACTGTTCAGTAAGAAATGAAATTTTTATGTTAAAATGTATTTATGCTGAATTATGATGCTTTCCTTTAATCTCCTGTGGGGGGGGGCTGAAAAAAAATCAGATATTTACATATCTTTATTTTAATTAAGAGTTTTAGGAAAACAGTATCTTCTAATATAATTTCAGGCTATTCCAATGGCATGGGTTTTAGAACAGAATTCATATTGTTTCTTCCCCACAGCCTGGTCCACCCTTGTCATTCCTAACATTCTTGCATTTCTAATTCCCATCATTCGTCAAACAGTTCTTCAAAAATTATATATTCACCCAAAAATTACAGTACCTCAAATCATTCAAATTTTTTACAAGTAGCTATGATCACAATACATGCTAAAAGAAAAAGTAAAATGATATTTAGGGAGAAGGGAGAAAAAGAAGGTAAGAAATAAAACTCTTCCCCACAAGGAAGGGTGCTTGGGTGGCTCAGTGGGCTAAGTGTCCCACTTCTGCTCAGGTCATGATCTCGGGCTGGTGAGTTCAAGCCCCACGTGGGGTTCCGCCTGACAGCACAGAACCTGGAGCCTGCTTCGGATTCTGTGCCTCTGTCTCTCTCTGCCCCTCCTCCGTCGTGTTCTGTCTCTCTCTTTCTCAAAAATGCACAGTAAAAAAATTCTAAAAAAAACACAACAAATAAAAAACCATTCCCCACAAGGAAAGCTGAAACACTACTTTAGTGACCGATAGGAAGTAAATATCTCTAATCTTTACCCAAAAAGTTGCAAGAGGTGCATTATTGTTCCTAAAATATGATTATTTCCCAGTGGCCCATGTGAGCCCTCAGGTTCCGGAAGCTGAGGCCAACCCCGCCCAGTCCTGGGCTAGGACATCTGATCCAAGACTGAACCAACCAACATCATCTCATGTCAGAGCTCATGAGGATTCAGAGATCGAATACATGGCCTACGATGTCCAATCAGGTGGAAGTACAGGGCTTTTGAAACATCGAGGAAGAATAAAAACCTCACATATGGATTTTGGCAAACTAAAGGCATTTTTTAATTTATTCATTCAATTGCAATTACAGTGTCTGTCCATTGTTTGACAATTAGAGCTAAATTATGTTGCGATATGACCCTGAGGCAAATAAACATATTAAAACAGGTTGGGGGTGGAGGGCGCCTGGGTGTTTGACATTGGCTCAGGTCATGATCTCAAGGTTCTTGAGTTCAAGCCCGGCATCGGGCTCTGTCCTGATAGCTCAGAGCCTGGAGCCTGCTTCCGATTCTGTCTCCCTCTCTCTCTGCCCCTTCCCCATTCATGCTCTGTCTCTCTCTCAAAAATAAACATTTACAATTTTTAAAAATAAAAATATTTAAAATAAATAAAACAGGCCCTGAGAATTGTATTTTTATTTTTTAAGTTTGTTTGTTATTAAGACTGTGAGAAACAGAGCATGAGCAAGGGAGGGGCAGAGAAAGAGGAAGACACAGAATCCAAAGCAGGTTCCAGGCTCTGAGCTGTCAGCACAGAGCCTGATGCGGGTCTTGAACCCACAAACTGGGAGATCATGACCTACGCTGAAATGGAACGCTTAACCAACTGAGCCACCCAGGTGTCCCAAATTATAAAATATCCTAGGTGGCTCTGCTATTCTCATTTCTCCTGACCTACCTGAAGTGGTGCAATTACTACACAGGGCATCCACCCTGTAAGGAAATAAATCCATGTTCTATGCAGTCAGAACACCTCAGTTCCACAGCCCTGGCCATAGTTGATTTCTCCTTTCTTTTTTACTGTACCCTGGATTCTATATACCTAATTTTAAGATTTTACCATTCATTTCATAAAAAGAAAATATCTTGCAAGGTTTGCTATGTATTTTGGATTACAAAAAAAATTGAGAAACTACCTTTAGTTTCTACTCCTTAATTAATATATTTCTCTAAGCCATTAAGTGAGGTCTTCTTCAAGTGGGTGAAATTATGGATAATCCCATGTTAACTTAAACATGGTTTTGTTTCCCCATCTATTCTCACATTTTTTAAGACTCTACATACCTGGGTATGTATATTTGAATAATCTAAACCGAAAGCATTAAAACAAAGTAACACGCAGGGCACCTGGTTGGCTCAGTTGGTTCAGCGTCCAACTTCCACTCAGGTCGTGATTACACGGTCCGTGGGTTCAACTCAGGTCATGATCACATGTGAGTTCAAGCCTCATGTCAGGCTCTGTGCTGACAGTTTGGACACTGGAGCCTGCTTCAGATTCTATGTGTGTGTGTGTCTCTTTCTACCTCTCCCTTGCTCACACTCTGTCCCTGTCTCTCAGAAAATAAATAAACATTAAAAAAAGTTTAAAAATTAACTTGCAAAATGCACTACAGTGTATTCTTTTGATTCCAATTCTCTATGTGATAATTCCACTAGATCTAGAACCATAGAGTTATAGAAAATGAGATATCTATAATTTTTTTCCAGGAATAACTAATTCAACTTTATTAATCACCTGTTGGGGACACTGGGTACATTAACATTTAAAACAATAATTCAGATTCTCCCAGCCCATTAATCTTGGTTTGTTAAACTGCCAGAGACTTCGCTGGATGGAGATTTGGGTTGAGCAGATGTTCTACTATTCTGCTCTGTCACAATATGAATTTGTTGCATCACTTACTTTTCTCTATCAACTAGCTGAGATCAGTTCTATTGCTTCATAGAACGGACACCGTACTCAGGTCAATTAGGTTCAAACCCCAGTCCACTTTTATGAGTTGCATGACCTTAGGCAAAGTCCTGAATATCTCAGTCTTAGTTTCTTCATTTGTAAAGTGTGAATGGTAACATTTAACTACCTTATAATATGAGCAATAAATTAGTTAAGATATATAAAATACTCACACTAGGTCATAACCCTTAGTAACTAATAACCATCCATGCCTAATTTAATTATTCTTCATTACTACTATTGTCTGTCTGTAACACTTGGTAATATTGGGTTCTCTGTAAATATATATTTACATACATAAATATATACACATATGTAAAAGATTATGTGTATCTTATATGTAAAAGATTATGTGTATATGTGAGATATATATGTGGGTGTATGTATATATATATCTTATATATATATTTGTGTGTATATATACATAGCTCTTCTGTTGTTGCTGTTGTTACTCTATTTATTCTCCTTGTTTCTGCATGGTAGGATGAGTAGAGGGTTTTGAATGAATGAATAAAGCCTTTCCCTCTAATCACAATACCTACTGAACATGTTATCATGCTGGTCCACGTGTGCCTTCTGGGATAGTTCTGATTTAGGAACAATTGTGTTCAGAGTTTGGCAGGGTCTTCAGTTTGGAAAATGACAAACCAAGGAAGGAACAGATCTTAATAAATACTTTTGATGGATCTACCAGTGTTTTTAAAAAAGAAGAAGAAGAAGTATTTTCCTAGCTCTATAAAATTTATATTCGCCAATGCAACAATTCTTTCTAGAGCTCATTGCCAAGGTCCTAGCCATTTATCCAAATTAGTGCAGATTATCTTCCTTCCTGAAGCTAATTTGTATTGCATGCCTACAATGACCCAGGCACTCTATTAAGAGTTTATCCAAGTTACCTCATGCATTATTTTATGTTTTAATGTAAGCCTCACACCAGCTTTTGAGATGGGTACTATTATTGTTTCCATTTTACAGAATAAAAACAAAAAACTGAGGCTTAGAGATGCCAGCTTGCCCAAGGTCACCAAATATGAAATGATATATACTTGGAATTCAAACTCCAATCTGTCCCTGACTCCCACCTCAAGCCTGTGATCTCATCTACAAGGCATGCCTCCAATTTCCTATTCCATGTCATACAACTAGAGAACTTGACCCAAGAAACTGTCAGATGAGTCCAGAATCTAGACTATTAAAAAAGGGGGGGGGGAGGGCACAGCAATAATGACTTACTTTTATATACCACTGTAAACTATTCAAATATACTTTCAGATACTGTATCAAAGTTATCTTTCACAACATTTTGAAGTAAGAAGGGCAAGTGTCATTCCTATTGCTTTAGAGATAACAACATTGAGCTAAGGAGAGGTCAAGAAACTTCCTTAAGAATCCCATGGTGAAGCACAATGTAGCAGGACTCCCTGCTACATTTTTGTTACTTTTGTAACTTAATAAATTTTTCTCATGTTTTTATCACATGGCAGAGAGCCCATTTGGCTGATTTATAGTTTTGAAAACAATAGGCAAAATGTCTTCAATCGTTTGACCTAAAGAAATTATGACTCATTCCCACATGCTTTCATACTTTCCTGGTTGATCCACATCTTTCTCCAATCCAGATATAGAAGGGCAGCCTCCCCAAGAGAAACCATTCCCTTCCTGGAATCAAGCCTGGGATACCTCCAAGGGCATGGCCTCAGGTAAGACACTGCAGATGGATAAAGATGGAGTGACAATATCACCCAAGAAAACAGACCACACAGGAACTGAGGTTCACAATTCATCTGCATATGTGTTTCATAAAAAATTAACATCTCACGAAAGTCAGAAGGCCAATAATTACTGTATTCTGATTACTCCGTTTCACAAATGCATCAGGTTATAAAATGAAGTAAAATTTAAAAAGTACCTTATCTCATCATGTCAGCTGCTACTCTGTTATTGCTGACATATCCTTGACTTTTCTCTCCACTCATAATTCCCTGCACTTTTTGCCTCCAGGTGTTGATCTGACCTAGACTGTCCAAACCTTTCTGGCAAGCTCTAAAATCAGCAAAACTTCCTCCTGTTGCCTAAACTACATTAATGATAGACCTGTGAGATTTTCTCCTGTCTACTCAACCCTCACCATAAAACTATTCTAAAATAAAAAAGTCTCAAAACTATTTTTCTCCAATGCTTTCTTTATTCATTACCTCTTCTGCAAAGGAAACACAAAATAAAAATAAAAAAGAATTATTATGTTCCATCATCTTCTGCCCCTCATCACTGTCTTCATAAATATTTTTTGAGTCTTAAATGATTTCCTTCCAATCAAAGAAAGGGATCTTTAATAAAAAATAAATTAGCCAATCGCAGCCTGTAGCATGTCACAACCTGTTCCTGGTTGAGAATGTCATAACCAGGGCTGAGTTGACACCCTTTTCATTCTGCTTTTTTGAGCATTGATTGTGTCCCAGACAATTTACTAGATGCTCAGATACTAAGTAAGAAAGGCAAAGTCCCCCTTTTAGGAACCTGTCACTTATGGGAATCTAACCAATAAGCAAACCAATAAGGAATTGCTAGGGTGATGACTTCACCGAAGATTATTAGAACTGAAGGAAAACACCACCTGGTTTTCTTAGGAAAAATCAACAGGCAAATATCTCAGAAAAAAAAGGAACATGTCAATGGCAAAGAAGCTGAATCCTGAAACTATAAAAGATTTGATTATTGTCAAACTATGAAGGGCTAAGGGCAGAAAAATACAAGGTCAAGATGGAAAAATTGACAAGGGTCAGAGAACAAAAGACATTGAATACACTTCTATATAATTTTTGAGTTTTGCCTTTCATTCTTTCAAAATAATTGACTGTATCTTATGTGCTAAGCATTATAGATGAAAAGGGAAACAATGACAGATTTCAAACAGGGGAAATCTAATCAGATTGCTGGTCACTACACATGGAGATACATAAAGAAGGTATAGACACAGTGAAGGGTCAGGTGCTGTAGCTTTATAGAGATGTGACAATGGGGCCCAGGAAGAGGAGAAACATTAGAGAAATGCATGGGAGGTGAATGAATAGGACCAGGTGGCTGATCTGATTAACGAAAAGGTAGGAACTGAGGATGACTTTCAGATTCCTAGTTGGGAAATCCACGTAGAGGACAGTGTAATTTTCAATAAGATATAAAATTCCAAGAAGAGGAGGCTTGGGGTGGAAAGGGAAAAAAAGCAACAGGAGCATCTGATGCTGGGTCTTGGAGGCAGCTTGATATATAATTCTGACACACAGGATGGAGATCAGAGTTGGACATAAGTTGAGTCTTCAGTGAAAGGCTGAAGCTGATGGGTACAGATGAGATGACCTACAGGAAAGGTATAGGGCATGAAAAGAACTCATTATAGGAATTCTAGAAAAAATATGTCAAAGATACATTGAAAAGAAGGACTTTTCAGAGGTGTAAAACCTAGTAATAATGGAGTTTTGAAACAAAACCCACTTCAAATGCTTTGAATGCAACTAGGTCAAAATAAAACACAAATTGCAAAGTGATTGACTTGGTAATTGGAGGTCACAGAAACAGTTGCGGTCTCAGTTGTTGGAAACCAAATATCAGTAAGTTGAGATAATACTAAAAGGGAAAAAATGGAGAAAGCAAAGAGAAGTGTTTTTTTTGTTTGTTTGTGTAGGGGAGAGGAGAAGGAATATTGATGACCATAGGGGTAAAAAGGATGAATGGTCAGAAAAGAGTTGCCATTCTGTTTATTCATTTGTAGGAGGCCAATGCCTTATTCATTAGCTTACTGGGACTTTCTTGTTTGTGTTCAAACTAAGGTTTTGAAATAATAGTTTGATAAAGAGAGAAATCAATGGAAAAGAAGAGTTTAAAGATACAAGAGAGACTTTGCTTCCAATTAAGGCATAAAAAAAAATCTCAAGAGAATGTCTCTCCCTTCCTAAAAAGAAAACAAAGTAGCACAATATACAAAACAATAGGGTTTTTTAAAACCTATTTGAGAGCCGAGGTCACAAAGAAACATAATCCAATGAAATCCAGAAAAATTATGATTCTCTCCTGGAAGAGAATGGTCCCATGGCTGCTTTTATCCTCACAGAGCATGGTATGAGGAAGACGTTGTCATAAACATGGGAAGAAAACCAACAATTTCCCTAATTTTATCAAGCCCAGAATGAGCTGGCATGAAGATTTAGAAGCCCTTGGCACTTCAAACAAACAAACAAAATCTACATCCACTCACCAATTTGTTTCCATAAATCCTCACTGAGTAGTCATAAAAAAGATAACCAGCAGGACAAGAAAGCTGAGACAGAGTCCCTATGCCCAAAGCACAAGACACAAAAGCTACCAAGAGTGACACAAGAGACACAAAAGGATACCAAGAATGAGAGAAGTCAACAATCAGTCCAGAACTTTCACTGAGTGGTCAGAGAAGGAACAGACATGCTAAGAGAGACCACTTCTCCCAGGCTCTTGACAGACAGATTAGGGCAGGAAAACTGAGACAAAAACTCTAGCGCTCAGATCCAAAGGCCCATTTAAAGAAACGCTCTGGCTTTATTATCAGATAATTTGAGCACTGTAGTGAGCTAAATCTACCTAATGCTGAAATTATCACATGGGGGCCTGTATAATAAGCTTAAAACAATAAATTAATGGGTCTTGTTTTAAAAAATGAACAGCTTTCATGAGCGGATGATGAAAACTACAAAAAATTTAAGTGCCAAGTGGACAGTTAAAAAATAAATAAGATATCAATGATCAAAAACTCTTTCAGTGGACTTAGCAGACTGAATGGTGCTGAGGGGAAAAATCAGTAAAACTAAAGACAGGTTAATATAAATGCAAATGAAAATTCAAGAAGGAAAAAAAGTTAAAATAAGTTAAGTCAGCTCCAAGATCTGTGAAATATTATCTTACGGTCTAACACACAAAAAGTCTCAGTAAAACAAGAGAGAAAGAATGGGGCAAAAGAAATATTTGAAGAGGTAATGGCTAAGACTTTTATATAATTAATAAAAGACGAGAACTACAGACGCAAGAAATTCAGCAAACTTCATTCTGTAACTGTAGAAAGAAAATCAAATTTAAAAGTCATCAGAATCAAAACAATGAAAACCAAATAAAGAGAAAAATCTTGAACGTACCCAGATGAAAAGACATATAGTTGATGCTTGATATTTCAGTTACTTTTGTTCAATAAAGTCACTGTAAACACTGAACTGGTAAATACTGAACTATTGTTCCTAGAAGACAAGTAAGGTTAGGTGCCTGTGAGCTTTTGGTCTTATTTCAGCAATAGAAATGCTACCTGAGCATGTATTCATTGCCAACATCCATATAAAACAAGTCTGTCTCATTATGCAACCTTCCTTCACCACATAACCTTTCCTCATATAAAATGTAGCTGGTATTCTCAAAGTTCTTCCCCAGCCTTCTGATCTCTAGAACCTGCCTCTCTCACTAGTTTAACACTTTTCATAATGTATCACCTTTCTAAACACAGGAGTAGGTAAGCATTATCTGAGATAGGAGATAACATTTTCTTGAACCTAAGAAACATGACCACAAATTCATCTGGTTTTCAGTCTCAGAAAAAAATACTGTCCATTATGCTTCTCAGTAAGTTGTCAACTCATGAATCCACAAATTTATTCACTTTTCTATTTTTTTCCATAGCTTCATTACAGAGTAGACAAGTTACTTCAGCACTCTCTGGAGTAGACTCATGCAGCATAGGTGAATTCCCTCTTCCATTTTCTGGATGTACTGTATTTTTGATTCATCAATTCAACACCAGGCCAATGGCACTACAACTCAGACTTGAAGGAAGCTTATCTAATATATGTATTTTTTTCCATAAGGCAAATCTTATCCTTCTCATGCTCAGGAACACTGAACAGACTTAACTACATGTGGGGACCATTTGAGACAGTGGACTCACCAAAAACAAGGGAAAGAAATGCAAAAAAATGAGGCAATAAGAGACCACAAAAAGAATGCTTGTTTATCTCTTTTTTTTCTGTTTTTCATTTATTTTTGAGAGAAAGAGAGAAACAGCACGAGCAGGAGAGAGTCAGAGAGAGAAGGAGACACAGAATCTGAAACAGGCCCGACGTGGGGCTCGAACCCACAAACCATGAGATCATGACCTGAGCTGAAGCCAGGCACTTAACTGACCGAGCCATCCAGGCGCCCCAAGAATGATTGTTTAAATATGAAGGAAATAGGGTGTGGTCCAATCACAGTTACCAACCTGCACATGAGGCAGCGTAAATGTTTTTACCACCCTGCACATGTTCATGGATCACAGCAAAACTGCCACAATGATTGATTTGGAAGTTACTAATAAATTTTAGCAAGTAAGCAAATTTGAAAATCAGAAATCTATGAATAAAGTAGATTTCATGTGAGGAAACAACAGTAAGAATGAAGGCCAATTTCACAAATGAGACAACAGAGGCTGGAAGACTATGGAATAGCATACATTAGGGCTTCAAGAAAAAACTGTCAGTCTAGAATTCTGCATTCAACAAAAATACCCTTAAAAGTGAAGGCAAAATAGAGATGTTTTCAACCAGATGTAAACAGAAAGAATTCACTCACAGCAGCCCTGCACTATAAGAGTTACTAACTGAAGTTCCTTAGTCAGACTAGAAATACCAGAAGAAAATCCAGTTTTGCAGGAAAGAAGAAAAGACACCAGAAGTAATGATATGATAGTAAACATAAAATCGATTTATAATATATTACCATTTATATTTTTAAATATCCATTGGAGAGCTTATTAACTTTCTGAGACAAAATTATGATAATAACAATGCTTTGGAGGTTATGGCATTTATAGAAATAAAATGTGTATAACCAAGAACACAAAGCATGAGAGGTGCACAGTTGGAAATATGCTCTTGCAAAGTTCCTAAATGTTTTATGAAAGAGTAAAATATTTTTTTAATTCGGTTCCATGCCCAGCATGAAGCCAAAAATGGGGCTTGAACGTATGACCCTGAGATCAAGAGCCAGACATTTAACCAACTGAGCCAACCAGGTGCCTCTGTAGTAAAATATTTTTGAAGGCAGGCTGTAATAAGCTAAAGATGCATTTAGTGATCTCTAAAACACCATTAAAGAAAAAATATCCTTAGGAGGGATGATAAAAACGTCAATACAATAGATAAAATGGATCCATCGCACCACAGGGTTGAGCCCTACATTGGGCTCTGTGCTGACAACTCAGAGCCTGGAGCCTGCTACGGATTCAGTGTCTCCTTCTCTCTCTGCCCCTTCCCTATTTACTCACTTGCTTTCTCTCTCTCTCTCTCTCTCTCTCTCTGTCACTCTCTCAAAAATAAATAAACATTTAAAAATTTTTAAAGAGAATGACCAGATGTAAAGAGGGGTATTTCATAATAATGAAAGGAAAAAAGAATAAACTTAAAGGTATAGGCATGTAATAATAAAGCTTACAAACATATGAAATAAAAATTGACAGGACTAAAGGGAAAGGTTGACAAATCCATAATCATACCTGCAGAATTTAATACCTTTCAATAACTCATGGAAAAAATACATACAAAAAAATCAATTAAACTGTAGAGAATTTTAACAGCACCATCAAACAATTTGACCTATTTGACATTTATAGAACACTGCACAGAACAACATAACATACAGTCTTCCCAGGTGCACGTGGAACAGTTAATAAGATAAACCCTATGCTGGATCTTAAAATGAGCTTTGGGATCCAGAACTGATATGTCCTACACATAAAAGGTTAATTCCCATCCACTAAAGTTAGAACATTTTATTGGACAGGCGCCTGGGTGGCTCCGTCGGTTAAGCGTCTGACTTCGGCTCAGGTCATGATCTCACAGTTCGTGGGTTTGAGCCCCACGTCAGTCTCTGTGCTGACAGCTCAGAGCCTGGAGCCTGCTTCCTAATTTGTGTCTCACTCTCTCTCTGACCCTCCCCTGCTCATGCTGTCTCTCTCTCTCCTTAAAAAATAAATAAAACATAAAAAAGTATTTTTAAAAATATTTTATTGGTGACCTTATGCTACCACAAATAATAGAATTAAAACCAAATAAAAACTTAATTGACTAAAGGAACTGAAAAATAAGTCTCCTCATGCAACTTTAGACCACCAAGCACTGCTAGAAATCACATGGTCCATCAGAAGAGAGGTTTTGACAACCTAAAGGAAAGGCTTCTCAAGTCTCATCCCTTTCTGAGCTCCTGAAAAGATAACCCTTTATATTCCAAACTGTTATTTAATAGAGCACATGGAGGTCCTTCACCCTTTGGGCTGCCATGTTTTTATCTTCATTTTCAGTCTTTCTACCAAAAGGATATGTGGGAGATTGCCATTAGAGTCATTTCTTCTGCCGGGGGGTTATCTATGCTGTTTGGTTCACTTTGAAAATACTGTTAAATCCAAAGGCAAAAAAAACCAACAAAAATTGATGGAGACTTGTTTCAGGTTTGCTTATGTAATTTGGTACAGATCAAATTAGTTAATCAGAAATTATGCTGGCTAAAGTAGATCTCTTGGTCTCTAAATCAACAGTAGAAAATTGCTTTTTTTAAAAAAAAAATTTGAGTAGCATGCTGCTTAAATATACTTTATTCAATTCTATTGAACGTGAGGCTTGAGTTTTTAATGACCCTAAGGGAAAGGCATGAGGAATATAAGAATCCACAGATGGGAAAGAATAGTCATGTGCCCTCCTACAACAAAAGGCCTCAGTATCCACCTCAGAATGGAATGGAAAGAACTCTGAGAAGTCAAGCATAAAGGGACATCTGGGAATTTTAGGTGACAAATCAGGAGAGAATAAATTCTCAGCTGCAATTTCTTCACCTGAAACATGGCAATCATAACACTTATCTCTGTGGTTTTGTGCAGAAAACCTTATGAGGAAACAAAATTTCCTGCCCCAAATGGATGGCACATTAATCAAACAAGTCAACATGAACCAATCTAACATTTTAAAAAATTAACATATAGTAATTGGATAAAGTGCTTATTTTTATTTTTAATTATGAATGTCAAATATATATAAACGTAGTAGAAATAGTTACATAATGAATTTAACATTTATTAATGATTAGTTCTTGTCATATTTGTTTTTTATATATATATACACACACACACATATATATTTGTACACATACACATACACGAAAATTAAAACGTTCTAATGTCTATTTCGAAAGAGACAGACAGACAGAGTGTGAGTGGAGGAGGGACAGAAAGAGAGGAAAACACAAGAATCTGAAACAGGCTCCATGCTCTGAGCTGTCAGCACAGAGCCTAATGTGGGGCTCAAACTCACGAACCATGAGATCATGACCTGAGCTGAAGTTGGACACTTAACCGACTGAGCCACCCAGGTGCCCCTGAAAATTGAAAATTTTTTAAATTAATCAAAAACATTTTGACATTTTTCCATTAAATATTTCAGTATCCATCTGAGAGGGTACATTTTATTGCTAACCATATCATTAGTGACATCCTGCTAAATTAGCACTATTTTTTAAAATTGGCTATTTTTAGATATTTTTAAGTTTGCAGTAAAAATGAGCAGAAAATACATAGAGTTCCCACATTCCCCTTGCCCTTACTGATTCACACACCATCCACCCCCACGCATGGCCAACATCTCACACCTGAGGAGTATGTTTGTGAAAACGAATGAATCTACATTGCAATATTATTATCACCCAGAGTCCATAGTTTACATTGTGGTTCATTCTTGGTGTTGTATGTTCTATGGATTTTCACAAATGCATAGTCACATATATCTACCATGATAGTCTCATTGCCCTAATAATTCTCTGTGCTCTGCCTATTCGTCCTTCCCTCCCACTTCATCCCTGATTTTTTTATTGCCTCCCTATTTAACCTTTTCCAGAATATTATGTAGTTAGAATCCCTATGCAACCTTTTCAGATTGGCTTCTTTGACTTAGTAATATTTATTTAATGTTTTTCTATATCTTTTCACGATAAGGCTTGATAGCTCATTTCTTTCTAGTACTAAATAATATTCTGTTGTCAGGATGTTCCACAGTTTATTTATCCATTTACCTACTGAAGGACATCTTGGTTGTTTCCAAGTTTGGGCAATTATGAATAAACATCCACATGCAAATTTTTATGAAAACATGTTTTCAGCTCATCTAGGTTAATATCGAGGAGAGTGATTATTGGACCATGCAGTAAGAGTGTGTTTAGTTTAGTGAGAAATTGCTAAACTGTCTTGTAAAGTGGCTGTACCATTTTGCATTCCCACCAGCAATTAATGGGAGTTCTTATGGTTCCATATCCTCACCAGCATTTGATGTCGTCACTGTTTTGAATTTTGGCCCTTCTAATAGGCTCCTAGTGGTATCTCATTGTTGTTTTAGCTTGCATGTCCCTAGTGACCTATGACATTCAACATCCCTTTACATGCCTAACCAGTCATTCATTTTCTTATTATTAAATTTTAAAAGTTCTTTATATAGTATGGAAAGTAGTCTTTTTTCAGATGTGTCTGGAAATATTTTCTCTCAGTCTCTGGCTTGTCTCTTTAGTCTCTTAATACTATCTTTTTTTTTGTTTGTTTATTTGTTTGTTTTGTTTTTGATACAGAGACAGACAGAGCATGAGAGGGGGAGGGGCAGAGAGAGAAGGAGACACAGAATCCGAAGCAGGCTCCAGGCTCTGAGCTGGCTGTCAGCACAGAGCCTGACGCGGGGCTCGAACCCACGAATGTGAGATCTGACCTGAGCCGAAGCCAGAGGCCGAACCGACTGAGCCACCCAGGGGCCCCTCTTAATACTATCTTTCACAGGGGTGCCTGGGGGGCTCAGTCAGTTAAACGTCCGACTTTTGCTCAGGTCATGATCTCATGGTTTGTGGGTTCAAGCCCTGTGTCAGGCTCTGTGCTGACAACTCAGAGCCTGGAGCCTGCTTCAGATTCTGTGTCTCCTCTCTCTCTCTACCCTTCCCTTGTTCACACACACACACTCTCTCTCTCTCTCTCAAAAATAAACATTAAAAAAATTTTTAATACTCTCAAGACCAGAAGTTTCTAATCAAGTTCAGCTCATAAATTATTTCCTTCCTGGATCATACCTTTCGTGTTGTATCTAAAAAGCTGCCACCAGGAGCACCTGAGTGGCCCAGTCGGTTAAGCGCCTGACTTCGGCTCAGGTCATAATCTCAACAGATCGAGACTCACATTGGGCTCTGTGCTGACCACTAGCTCAGAGCCTGGAGACTACTTTGGATCCTGTGTTTTCTTCTCTCTCTGCCCCTCCCTAGTTCGTGCTCTATCTCTCTCTGTCTCTCAAAAATAAATAAACGTAAAAGTAAAATAAATGTTAAAAAAATTGCTACCATTCCTAAAGTCATCTAAAAAGTATCTTATACCATCTTCTAGAAATTTTATAGTTTTGTGTTCTACATTTAAGTCTATGATCAATTTTGAGTTAACTTTTGCAAAAGACATAAAGTTTGTGTCTACATTCTTTTTTTTTCTTTAAATTTTTTGGCACGTGGATGTCCACTTGTCCAGGACCATTTATAGCAAAGACTTTTTTTCTCCATCGAATTTTTTTGCTCCTTTATCAAAACTCGTTGACTATATTTGTTTGAGTCTATTTCGGGCTCTTATTTATATTTTGATCCATTTGTCTATTCTTTCACCAATTCCACGCATTCTGGGTTACTGTAGTAGCTAATTTTTTTCATATCTTCTAATACCCTGTCTATATCCAGAGATTCTCAATTATCCCAAAAAGAATCCCTGAAAAATGGTTTTTTGGAGATGGTTTATTTGTGAAAAAAATTTAAGAACCGAAGAACAAAAACTGACAAGAAAAAAAGCTTTATAAAGTCCAAAATTTTCCTGCAAATATCTCATTATCTATGACTGAGACCTAAAGATAGAATAAATCCACTCTACCACAGAGAAAGAAGATCTCAATGAATTAATTTACCACTCCAGATACAATTTTTTTTAAAGTAACTCAATTTGGGTGAAAGGCAGTCAAGACTTTCCTATACTAATCTGTGACTTATTGTCAATTAAATCTGAAATTCTACCTCATATCTGTCATCTCACACATGATCAGTACATTACAAATTTATATGGAGAGTAGGAATTTATGTTCTTAGCAAGATACCTTTTTTTAAAGTCATAATACCTCAAAATGCTTGGCACATAGTAAGTGCCATAGAAGAATTATCTATGAGTATAAGATAGTACAAGATCTTTAGTTTTATGTGTAAAAGAGTCTTCTAGGGGGTCTGTGTTAAACTTAGACAATGTAAAGCTCTCATAACAGAGATTTTGAGACAGGAAGTCTGAATTAGTTCTCAGGAATATGCATTCTAATTAGCAATCCAGGTATCCTCAGAGAGGTCAGTAGAGTACATTTAAACAAATAGTGGGAGAGGAGCCAAGATGGCGGAGAGGAAGGGAGCTCTGTAAACTTCATCTACCCCATCTATCAAACTGAGCAGAAAATGACTCTCATCTGCAAGAGTGGAAGGAGAAAATACAGACTCCAGAAAGAAGACAACCTCAAAGATGCCTGAGTGAGTGAATGCAAACTGGGGAGATTGGAAAATGGGCCAGCCCGAGAAGGGCAAGGGAAGTGGGAGCCCCAGCCCAACACAGGGCAAGCATGTGGAGCGCCTGAGAGACAAAGAGAAAGAGAAACTGAACACGCTCATAGTAATGTCTCTGGGGAAGAGATAAAGAACGTTTAACTACACTCAGAAGAAAAACTCTCACCCATATATAACTGCTGGGTAGCCCAAATCCCGAACCTGAACCTGAGTGGCACAAGGGGAAAAACAGCCTCCACCCCTGCGCTATCCCAGCAGGAATCGGGGGCCACGGCCGTCCCTGGGGCACACACTTAGGCCTTGGCTGCGGGAGTGGGAGCACACACCTCATTTCCACAGCGCATCTTGCCTCCAGCATTGGCCCCACATGAATCCTGAATCCCAAGGGCTAACAGGAAAAAAATAGCCCCCACCCCTAGCAATCCGGGCAGGGAGTTGGTGGCAATGGGGGCAGGGGCACATCAGCTGCACGAGCAAGCAGCTCATTTCCTGAGATGCCTGACAGACGGGGCAGCAGCAGCACGAATCCCAGCCAGCGCCAAGAGAAACTGATCCCTACCCCAACGTGATCGGGATCCCAGCTGGGGGCTGGGAGTTGCCAGTGGCACCTGTAAGGGCGTGCACTTCGCTTCCTGCTGCGAACCTCGCCTCAGGCAGCACACCTCGCCTCAGGCAGCGGCAGCCCAAATCCCAGTAGGCTCCAGGAGAAACTGATCCCTCCCCCTACACAAACACTATCCTGGCTGGAGTCAGGGAGTCGGGTGGTGTCTGTGAGGGCTTGCACCTCGCCTCTGGCAGTGGCAATACAAATCCCTGCCTGCGCCTAGAGAAACTACTCCCTCCCCCTGTGAGATCCTGGCTAAGAAGCCAGCCACCAAAGCAAGTACATCTCCTCTGGGGTAGCACAAAAGTGCATGGACCAGGATTTTGAAGCGACGTGGGCCTGGAAAATACAACCTGGCTCAGCTGCGGCACAAGGAGATCAGACTTATTAGAGTGGCCTACAGCACTTAGTTCCAGCGGAGCTTGGAGTGCTGCCATTCTACTCTTGCAGCCACCAAGGTGGGACCTCTGAGACTAGCCCCGAGACCTACTACACCAAACCAGGCCTATCCGCAATAGGGAGCTGCTGCTGCTTTTTTTTCTTCTTTTTTTTGTACTTATATTTTATTATTATTGCCTTTTTACATAATTTTTTTTAATTTTTACTCCTTATTTTCCATTCTCCTTTCTCCTTTTTTTTTCTTCTTTCTTCTTTCTTGCAATCAAGATATATTCTGCCGTATCTCATCCTTATCTCTCCCTTTAACTGGTCATAGACTTTTAGACTGTCCATTGACCTTTGTTGTCTCTGACCCCCTTTATTTTTTTTCTTCTCTTCTTTTCTTCTCTTTCCTCTCCATTTTCTTTCCTTCCTTTCTCCCTTTTAATTTGTTTGTTTGTTTGATTTGTCTGTGCATTTGTGTGCTTCTGTTCCTTCTGTGTTTGTCTGTCTGTTTTCCTTCTTAGGGCTGCCCCCAAAAACAAGCCAAAGTGCTCATGACAGTGACTCCCAAATATTGCTGAGTAGAGAAATAAAATATTCAAAGGCACAACAAGAGAAACTGAGAGACACCATTAAAATAATATTTTGAGAAATGACAGGCCCTGGACAGTCCATAAGCCTCCTTTTACAGAGCAATATTAACAGGTGCACAGTGCAAAACGAGTTTTTTAAGCTGACAAGAGACAGAAAACGAGTCAAAATTACAAAACAAAGGAACTCTCCCCTGAAGAACCTCCAGGAAGAAGTCACAGCCACAGAACTGCTCAACACATACCTAAACAACATCACTGAACAAGAATTTTAACAACTTGTCATAAAATTAATTGCTGGGGTTGAAAAAAGCATCAAAGAAGCAACTGAGACAATGAATAGAAACTTTAAAAATAGGTGTGACGAGGTAAAAAAAAAGGCTATAAATGAGGTGAATAATAAAATTGAGGAAGGCACCTCAAGGATTGATGAGGCAGAGAGAAGGATAGGTGAATTAGAAGATATAGTTATAGCAAAAGAGGAAGCTGAAAAAAAGAGAGAAAAATTGATCCAGGAGCAGGAAAGGAGAATTCAATACCTGAGTGATACAATCAAATGGAACAACATCCGTATCATAGGAATTCCAGAATAGGAAGACAGACAGAAAGGTCCTAAAGGGGTACTAGACCAAATTATAACTGAGATTTTCCCAAATCTAGGAAAAGAAATAGACATTCAAATTCAAGAGGCACAAAGAACCCCTTTAAGACATAATTTGAATCAACCTTCTGCATGACATATCATAGTAAAACTGGCAAAATATAAAGATAAAGAGAGAATTCTGAAAGCAGCTAGGGAAAAAAGGGTCCTCATGTACAAAGGGAAACCTATCAGAGTGGTTACAGACCTATCTAATGAAACTTGGCAGGCCAGGAAGGAATGGAAGAAAATCTTCAATGTGATGAACAGAAAAAACATGTAGCCAAGAATCCTTTATCCAGCAAGCCTGCCATTCAAAATAGAAAGTGATATAAAGGTGTTCCCAAATAAAAATTGAGAGATTTAATGACCACCAAAATAGCCCTACAAGAAATCCTAAGAGGGGCTCTATGAGGGAAATGTTCCAAAGAATACAAGGTGCCAGAGAAACCACTATAAACATGAATTCTAAGGAGAACACAATGACTCTAAACCCACATTTTTCAATAATAACACTGAATATAAATGGACTGAATGCTCCAACAAAATGACATAGGGTAGAAGAAGGGATAAAAAACCAAAATCCATCTATTTGCTTTCAACAAGAGACTGATTTTCAACCTGAAGATACCTTCAGGTTGAAAGTAAAGGGATGGAGAAATATCTATCATGTGACTGGAAGCCAAAAGAAAGCTGGAGTAGCTATACTTATATCAGACAAACTGTACTTTAAAGTAAAGGCAGTAACAAGAGATGAAGAAGGACATTATATAATAATACAGGGTCTCTTCATCAGGAAGAGCTAACAATTATAAATATCTATGCGCCAAATTTGGGAGAGCCCAAATACATAAAGCAATTAATCACAGACAGAAACAGTCTTATTGACAAAAGTGTGCTAATTGCAAGGGACTTTAATACTCCACTGACAGCAATAGATAGATCAACCAGACAGAAAATCACTAAAGAAACAATGGACCTGAACGACACTTTGGAACAGATGGAATTGATGGATATATTTAGAACTCTGCATCCTGAAGTTAGGAAATTCACCTTCTTTTCGAGTGCACATGACACACTCTCCAAGATAGATAACATACTGGGGCATAAAGCAGCCCTCCATAAGTATAAATGAATAGAGATCATACCATGCACACTTTCAGATCAAAATGTTATGAAACTTGAAATTAACCACAGGAAAAAGTCTGGAAAACCTCCAAAAACGTGGAGGTTATAAACCACCATACTAAAGAATGATTGGGCTAGTCAGGCAATTAGAGAAGAAATTTTAAAATATATGGAAACAAATGAAAATGAAAATACAACAATCCAAACTCTCTGGGATGCAGCAAAGACAGTCCTAAGAGGACTGTATATTGCAATCCAGGCCAATTTCAACAAACTAGAAAAAGTGCAAATTCAGTCTAAGAGAGCACCTACTGGAACTAGAAGGGGAGCAGCAAGAGCACCCCAAACCCAACAGAAGAAAAGAAATAATAAAGATCAGGGCAGAAACAAACAATATATAATCCAAAAGAACAGTTGAGCAGATCAATGAAACCAAGAGTTGGTTCTTTGAAAAAAAAATTGATAAATCTCTAGACAGGCTCCTCAGAAAGAAAAGAGAGATCACTCAGATAAACAAAATTATGAATGAAAAAGGATCTATTAATCCAATCCCTTAGAAATACAAGCAATCATCAGAGATTACTATGAAAAATTATATGCCAACAAACTGGACAACCTAGAAGAAATGGACAAATTCCTAAATGCACATGCACTGCCAAAATTCAAATGGGAAGAGATAGAAAGCTTGAATAGACCGATAATCAGTGAAGAAATCAAATCTGTTATCAAAAATCTCCCAACGAATAAGAGCCCACGGCCAGATGGCGTCCCAGGGGAATTCTATCAGACATTTAAAGCAGAGCTAATACTTATTCTTCTCAAACTATTCCAAAAAAATAGAAATAGAAGGAAAACTTCCAAACTCATTCTATGAAGCCAGCATCACCTTGATACCCAACCTAGGCAGAGACCCAGCAAAAAAAGAGAACTACAGACCAATATCCTTAATGAATACAGATGCAAAAACACTCAACAATATACTGGCAAATCGAATTCAACTTCATATTAAAACATTTTCCATCATGATTAAGTGGGATTCATTCCTGGCTTATAGGGCTTGTTCAATATTCGCAAATACAGCAATATGATCCATCACATTAACAAAAGAAAGGATAAAAACCATATGATCCTGTCAATAGATGCAGAAAAAGCATTTGACAAAATACAGCACCCTTTCTTAACAAAAACCCTTGAGAAAGTCAGAATACAAGGAACTTACCTAAACATTATAAAAGCAGTTTATGAAAAGCCCACAGCCAATATTATCCTCAATGGGGAAAAACTGAGAGCTTTCCCCCTGAGATCAGGAACACGACAGGGGTGTCCACTCTCACCACTACTGTTTGACATAGTGCTGGAAATCCTAGCATCAGCAATCAGACAACAAAAAGAAATAAAAGGCATCAGAATTGGTAAAGAAGAAGTCAAACTTTCACTTTTCACAGATGACATGATACTCTACATGGAAAACCCGATCAACTCCACCAAAAGCCTTCTAGAACTGATCAATGAATTTAGTAAAGTTGCAGGGTATA
>NC_043706.1:18432438-18433913 GCF_006229205.1 Suricata suricatta | reverse complement strand
AAACATATGGTTTCTGTCCTTCTCCGCCTGACTTATTTCGCTTAGCATGACACCCTCGAGGTCCATCCACTTTCCTACAAATGGCCAGATTTCATTCTTTCTCATTGCCATGTAATACTCCATTGTATATATATACCATATTTTCTTGATCCACTCATCAGGTGATGGACATTTAAGCTCTTTCCATGTTTTGGCTATTGTTGACAGTGCTGCTATGAACATTGGGGTACATGTGCTCCTATTCATCAGCACTTCTGTATCTCTTGGGTAAATCCCTAGCAGTGCTATTGCTGGGTCATAAGGGAGTTCTATGGACAGTTTTTTGAGAAACCGCCACACTGTTTTCCAGAGCAGCTGCACCAGTTTACATTCCCACCAACAGTGTAGGAGGGTGCCCGTCTCTCCACATCCTCGCCGGCATCAATAGTCTCTTGATATGTTCATTTTAGCCACTCTGACTGGTGTGAGGTGGTATCTCAGTGTGGTTTTGATTTGTGTTTCCCTGATGATGAGTGATGTTGAGCATCATTTCATGTGCCTATAGGCCATCTGGATGTCCTCTTTGGAGAAGTGTCTGTTTATGTCCTCTGTCCATTTCTTCCCTGAGTTATTTGTTTTTTGAGTGTGGAGTTTGGTGAATTCCTTGCAGATTTTGGATACTAGCCCTTTATCTGATATGTCATTTGCAACTATCTTTTCCCATTCTGTTGGTTGTCTGTTTTCTAGATTGTTTCCTTTGTAGTGTAGAAGCTTTTTGTCTTGATGAGGTCCCAAGAGTTCAGTTTTGCTTTCATTTTCCTTGCCTTTGGGGATGTGTCAAGTAGGAAATTGCTGTGGTGGAGGTCAAGGAGGTTGTTTCCTACTTTCTCCTTGAGGGTTTTGATGGTTTCCTGTCTCATATTCAGGTCCTTCAGCCATTTTGAGTTTATGTTTGTGTATGGTGTAAGAAAGTGGTCTAGTTTCATTCTTCTGCATGTTGCTGTCCAGTTCTCCCAGCACCACCTGCTAAAGAGGCTGTCTTTCTTTCCATCGTATACTCTTTCCTGCTTTGTCAAAAATTAATTGGCTGTACATTTGTGAGCTTAGTTCTGGGTTCTCTATTCTATTCCATTGGTCTATGTGTCTGTTTTTGTGCCAATACCATACTGTCTTGATGATGACAGCTTTGTAGTAGAGGCTAAAGTCTGGGATTGTGATGCCTCCCGTTTTGGTTTTCTTCTTAAATATGACTTTGGCTATTCGGGGTCATTTGTGGTTCCATACAAATTTGAGGATAGTTTGTTCTAGCTTTGAGAAGAATGTTGGTGCAATTTTGATGGGGATTGCCTAGAATGTCTAAATTGCTTTGGGTAGTAATGACATTTTCACAATGTTTATTCTTCCGATCCATGAACAGGGAATGTTTTTCCATTTCTTGGTGTCTTCTTCAATCTCTTTCATAAGTTTTCTATAGTTTTCATAATATAGGTCTTTTA
>NC_043706.1:18397335-18432338 GCF_006229205.1 Suricata suricatta | reverse complement strand
CATAGGTCTAACAGGAGACCAGGAGAAACCTAATGGAGGACCAGGGGGAGGGGGAGAGGAAAGAGAGTTAGTGAGAGAGAGGGACGCAAAACTTGAGAGACTATTGAATACTGAAAAGGAACTGAGGGTTGAAGGGGAAGGGGAAGAGGGGAAAACGGTTGGTGGTGATGGAGGAGGGCGCTTGTGGGGAAGAGCACTAGGTGTTGTATGGAAACCAATTTGATAATAAACGATTAAAAAATATTGTTTTCTATAAAAACAAGAGATAATAAGAGAGACTTGGTGTGTCATAAAAACAAAGTGAGTAGTATGAAAAAAGTAAGTGCTCAGACAAATAGCAAGGAAATCAATGGACAATCTTGAAGGTCTACTATGTATAAAATTATGACATACTTAGGAAACAGGAAAGGGGACAAAAACATAAAATACAAAATCCTCTGTGTGTGTGTGTGTGTGTGTGTGTGTGTGTGTGTGTGTGTGTAAACAAGATAATACCTGTTCATATAGATTCTGCCACTCCACAAGCATCCTAAAGCACAAGCCTTTGAAAATTTAAAAAAGCGTAACAGAGTGAAGGGGCAATGAAAAAATAATCATGTAAAAGATAAATTTTTATTCTTCCAATAAACCACACTAGGGGTTTTGATACAAGTTTTAAAGAAAATATGATCTGTCATCCTTTGAGTGTTATTTCCAGTTGAAACTGAGAAGTGAGTTTTTGAAAAATAATCATGATAACAATGCAGGGTCTATACTCAACCTCCACTCAAATGAGAATAACAATGAGGCAGAGTCAATGGGTGAAATAGATTAATATTTGACTAAGCATATTTAGGTGTGTGTGATATATAATATAATTATTTTCTTTTTTCTACTAGTAATTTGAATGGTTTTGTAGAAAATGTACACTATTTCTTCAAATACAAGAAATAAAAACACAGAGAAGCCTTAAGGAAATGATCCCAAACTAAGTGATCTAAATGTGAAGCTGTGGAGAGCTCTCCATTATTGACAGAAGAAGGGATTCAAAGAAAAGCTAAATAAAAAAATGTTTCTAAAAGCCGTATTATTTCTGAGCATTATGTAAAGTTTCTCCGCAGTCTTTCAGAAGCTGCTGATTTCTGTTGAGTGCCGTTGGTCTTCGCTCTAATTATTTCTGGCTTATAGATTATATCCCTGATACTGTTACCAAATCATTGAATGATCTTGGGATAGTTTCTTACAAAACTCGGTTTTCTCTGTTTATGAACCGAGGGTAGTAATCCTTGACACCCTCATTCTTCACGGAGGTATTTCAAAAATTAATGAGTCATGAAGGCTTTGAGCTGTTCTGATCAAAGGCACTGTATAACTACAAAGAATTGTTATTATTTACCAGTAGCTCCTTTTTATTGTGCCACTAATGAGCATTGTGGTCAGCAATAACTTATTAGGGGGGAAAAGATGTAAAAGTTAAGGAGGCTGTTTCTCTCCATATTCAGATATAATTCTTGTTAATATTAATTGGTGTTATGCAGACATATTGAAAATGGCTTCTGGTAGTCTAACAGTTCCTGTTGGGAAATCTTTGTAAATATACCTACCCTGGTTCAGAGGGTTGCACACACTGGGAGTTTTTCTTGGATGTGTGCAAATTCTACAGAGAACTTACATTTCAACCAACTTGGTACAAAAGAATTGGCATCAAAACTTCTCATTAGGATTAAAAACAGAGAGGGAGGCAAACCATAAGAGACTCTTAAATACAGAGAACAAACTAGAGGTTGCTTGGTGGGGGAGGTAGATGGGGGATGGGTTAAATGGGTGATGGGCATTAAGGAGGACACTTGCTGAAATGAGCACTGGGTGCCATATGTAAGAGATGAATCACTGGGTTCCACTCCTAAAGCCAAGACCACACTGTATGCTAACTAATTTGAATTTAAATTACAAAAAAATTCTTAGGATTATTCTCTTATACATCCCTTTTTTTTTCATTTTAATGATCCTTAGTAAATTCCTCTCTCTCTCTCTCTCTCTCTCTCTCTCTCAAGCACACACACTTCACTTTTCTTTGGAAATGGGATAATCAAATTTTTCACTTAAAGAACCTGAGTCAAATCGCTAGTTTTGCTGGAAATTTTCAATTACAGGAATATAAATGCATTTCTTGTTCTTCTCAAACCACGTTTCACTGTCTAACCCATTAAACACCCAAAGTGAGCAATTGCGGTAGCAAAACAAGAGTACATATCAGCACCTGTTCGAAAAGATTTCAGCCTTTCCAAATGGATAGATGGCACAGAATAATGATGGTACAAATCAGACTTCAAAAGATTGAAGAAAAGGTTACAAATATTAGGAAGAAAGTAGGTAATTTTATTTTACTTTGTCCCTCCTAAAAGTGCATGTCAAAAATCTTTCTGGGGATATTTAGAAGCACTTTGGGTCTCTGTCAGGCAAGAAGGATACAACTTCTTGGAGCCTGGACAGTTCGCCTATCTCCCAGCAGTCTTCCTTCTCAGCCTGAGGCCTCTCTCCCATGCCTAGCTCCATCCTAAAATAAACAAAGCACTTCAGCTGAAACAAGTCCATTCTTCAATACTCAGGGTAAATGAATTTTTCATGAGCTAAGATCTATGCAGAAAAATTTTCATGAAAATCTCGTATATTTTAAGAAAGAGTTCTATGGAGTGAATCGTGTTTCAGCAAAACTCATCTGTTTAAACCTAATCCCAATGTGACTGTAGCCCTTTGGGAGATGATTAGATTTAGATGAGGTGGTGAGGGTAGAACCTTCGTGATGGGATTACTGCTCTCCTAAGGAGCCGAAGAGTTTCGTCTCTCTCTCTTTCCCCACCATGTTGAGGATGCAAAGGAAGGCAGGGAGAGGAATGTCTCCAGAAACCAACCATCCTGGCGCCTTGCTCAGACTTGCTGCTTCCAGAACAGTGGGGAAAGAAAACATCTGTTGTTTAAGCCACCCAGTCTGTAATAGTTTGTTATGGCAGCTGGAGTTGAAGGATAAGAAGAACAGTAGCAACAAGCTGTAAAGTCTTTGTTTAGTCTTAACATATAAAAATTCTGATTGGATTGTTGACCTTATAAAGATAAAACTTAGGAGGTGGATGATTTAGATGTGTCTGCAATTATTCCTTTATCCAATATGCTATGTATGAAATGTCCATTCGATAAATATCTAATTAGCAAAGGCTGAACTCCAGGATGGGAGTTGCATAGAAAGACACACAAAAGGACAAAGCTCCTAACTTCAAGGTGAGTAGTGCATATGATAGAGATGTGGCAGTTACTCAGTGATACAAGGTAAGATGGAAAGAAAAGTGAGAGATTGGGGTCCCAAAAGATAATGGTAGTAGAAAATACAGATTGTAGAGAAGAATTTTATTTTTAGCGTAGTCTATATTTGGAGAATGACAGTCCTTTTTTAAGATGAAAAAAAGGTATATAAGGTATAAATTCAGTGGTAGGTAAGGTAAAGACATGAGCCATTTTCTTAATGTCTGTATTTTCAAAAATAATGGAATGATTATTTTGCAATTCATTCTTTCTTGGAAATTATTTTACCAACTTAACTGCAAGGAATGTCACTGAGTCTTTAAGCTATTGAAAACATGTCTCACCTTTGTTTTTCTTGGTTTTACCAAAAACAAGATGGAAGTGTTATCATTCACTTCATAAAATATGTTGGTCTATATTCCCTACATAATAATATAAAGGATATTGAAAGCACTTAATTGGTCTAGAATGTCCCTTTCTCCAAAATACCAAATCAATGGCAGAATATTTTATGTTAAAAAGCCATATTCTTTGAATACTGTGAACTGCCACTAAGAGCAGAATGTAATAGTTAAGATTGTCTAAGTTTGAATCATGATTCAGCAACCTAGCTGCAAAACTTGGGAAACTTGTTAACCTCTCTGTGCCTCATGTTGCTATTCTATAAAATGAAAATAATAATCTGTTCTTAAGACAGTTGTGAAGTTAAATTATGCAGTGTTTAGAATAGAATCAGTAGGTATGCAATGAGTGTTCACTATTGTATTATTTAAGATTTTTTTTCTTTTAATTTAAGATTATTTTTTGATTTGGATGCCTTTTATATCTTTTTTCTTATCTAATTGCTCTGGCTAAGACTTCTAGTACTATGTTTCATAGAAGCGGCAGGAGTGGGCATTTGTGTCTTGTTTCTGATCTTAGAGGAAAAGCTTTCAGCTTTCCACCATTGTGTGTAATGTTAGTTGTTGGCTTGTCACAGATGGATTTTATTATGTTGATGCACACTTCTTTATACCTAATTTTCTCAGATTTTTATGATCAGTGAAATAAGCCAGACAGAAAAGGACAAATACTGCAAGGTATCCCTTATCAGTGGAATCTAAAAAAAATAAATAAGTAATTGTCAAATACATAGAGGGGTGGGAAATATGAGAAGTGAGGAGATGTTGATCAAAGGCACAAGTCTTCAGTTGTAAGTTGAATAAGTTCTAAAGATCTAATGTACCTCATCATGACTGTAGTTAATACTACATGGCACATTTGAAATGTGCAAACACAGTAGATCTAAGCACCCTCACCAAAACAAAAAAAGTATCCCAAATCCTCACATTATACACTTTAAATATATTACAATTTTATTTTTCAATTATACCTCAATAAACCCCTAAGACATAAAAATTATTTATTCTATGACACAAATATTTTCAAATATAACTGAGATGATATGCATCAAAGTATCAAATTCTAACATCCACATAATGACGTTAGACTGTATTAGAGAAAATTAACATCAGAGAACATCTATATGCTAATGATATCCATGATAATTTTGCCCTTGTAGTTATCTATAGCATTCACTCATTTATTCATTCATTTATTTAAAAATAAGAGTATATTTTATGTTTTCTTCCAGGCTCTATGCTGGGTGTTGAAGATTTTTTTTAAAAATAGCCCTTTCTGTAAAGGGGCTCTTGGAATAAAGCATAAGTATCCTGACATATTTGTTGAAATACTATTTTGGGTGTTAAATAGCATGTATGGGATTCCTTTCCTTTGAACATAATACACTATTCTCATTTCTGTCTTATTCAGCACAAATTTTCATTTGCTGATATATAATTGAAGGCTGAGTTTCTGAAGGAAATTTGGTTAGACAAGGAATTTTACAGGAGAATGGGAAAGGGGTGCCTGGGTGGTTCAGTCAGTTGAGCCAACCATCTGACTTTGGCTCAGGTCATGATCTCAGTCTGTGAGTTCGAGCCCCACATCAGGCTCTGGGCTGACTCCTCAGATCCTGGAGCCTGCTATGGATTCTGTGTCTCCTTCTCCCTTTCTGTCCCTCCCCTGCTTGCGCTCTGTCTCTCTCTCTCAAAAATAAATAAACATCAAAAAACATTTAAAAAAAGAGAATGGGGAGAGTTGGGCAAAGAAGAGAGTAGAATTATTAAATAATGTGTCAAATTGATGCCGTTTTGTTTTAAAAATGTACACAATAGGGGCGCCTGGGTGGCTCAGTCGGTTAAGCGTCCGGCTTCGGCTCAGGTCATCTCATGGTTCGTGGGTTCCAGCCCTGCATCAGACTCTGTGCTGACAGCTCAGAGCCTTCAGATTCTGTGTCTTCCTCTCTCTCTGACCCTCCCCTGCTCACACTGTCTCTCTCTGTCTCTCCAAAATAAATTTAAAAACATTAAAAAAAATAAAATAAAATAAAAAAATAAAAATGTACACAAGCAAGAGAATATGTGGTCAAAATGCTAATTATACCAACTTGAGTTTGCCTTGAACTTTGAGGAAGCTTGATTGTTATTGGTGGTGGACTATATATTAATAAAAGATAAAAGAGAATGGCTAGAGATATCAGGAACCACTTTACTACAATTTTAAATATGCAAGTTTAGAATAAGATCTAGAAGATTAATAAAATGTGAAAATCTACCAAAGATGATTCACCTCTCCTACTTTGTCTTTTCCGACATGCATATGGTTGTATTCACACATGTAAACCTTTACTCCAAATCACCGCACTTTTTCCTTCCTTGACTCAATTCCATACAGAAGTGGAGTGGCTTCCTGTTCTGGAAAATGTCCTAGTATGCTCCTGGATTTTCAAAGGAGCACGTAAGTCATACCCGATGGCTTACTTAAGCAGTCAAAGAAATGTATCTACCATTCATCTGAAATAAAGAATTTTGCACTTTAGATTTGTATACAATAACAGAACCTCAAACTTTCTGAGAGTTTAGAGATACTCAATTTTCAGTTCTAACAAATTATGTTAATGGAGATTGCTTTCAAGAATGATCAGGCCACCCAATCTCTAGATCTCTAAAACGCTGCCCTTCGACCATGTCTAACACCAGAGATACATGCTTGGAGCATCCTATTTTGCCTGATTGCAGAATTAGTTGCCTTAGTCACTCTTAGGTTGTTGTTATGCTGTGTGCTCACACATTTTTAATGACATCAATTTCTTCAGCGACCTCAGTTGTCTAATTATCAGCTTTAATAGCTCCTACTATTGGAAAGGAGGAAAAGAAAGATGGGGACAATTTTATGTTTTAATATGAGCTAAAAATACTATGAATCACAGAAAAAAAAGTAATATAAAATAAATCTCCATTAAAAAAAAGTAACAACTAATAACATCTTTTTTGTTGTTTTGCAAGTCTGTTCGCTTGGCGGTGCTGATACAATGTGAACTGACAGTAAGTAAATAAACAATTGGTTGTGACTGCATTAGATAAAGATTTTTCAGAGCAAAGATGACATCAGTGGAATGTGTTTACTCCTTCTAGATGGTAACCTGGTTCTCCTTCAATGCCAATCACTTTGGCAAGAATACCCCCATCTGAAATCTTTTGTTTCCTGGGATGTTCAAAAATGTATGCCAGGTAACTAATGTGGAACCAAAAAATAAATACCTACTATGGAGGCTAACGAAGGAAAAATGTGAGTGCCATAAACTGGCAATAAGTTTTTCTTATGTAGATTTAACCAAGTATTAAAACTGAAAGGGATTCCAGGAGTTCTCTACTTTGTAAAAGTATATTTCTCCTCTGTAAAGCCATATTTCACATTTGCAACAAGACAGCATTTCCCTATTTCAGAAAAGACGGTAAATGTGGCAGTTCCTTAAAACTTATGTACCATAACAGTGTCATTACTGTTTCCCTTGAATTAACATGTGGAAAAGCCACTACTGCTTTTTTTTTCACAATAAAATAATGTTTGTGTGCTTGTTCTGTTTATCTTTATAATTTTATTCATGATATCTTAATTTACATTCAATCTGATATTTAAGAAGTGATACATAGGGGATGTGTTGGTTCAGTAATAATGTAGAAGCTGAGCTCACATAAATGTCCTCAGTGATTTTTAAAAATCCATTTTATCTCCAAAAAGTTTTCCATACTAACCACAGAGTTCAATACAGTCTGGCTTACAGAAAATATACTGGTTACGCTGTTAAAGGGTCTTATGAAATCCATCTTTTATCTATGGAGATTTCATTATGGATTTTACACGTCTACATTTGCACTCATATTCAGGAATGAGCGTTCAGACTTGACTTTCATTCATGTAGAATATTAGATTTGATTCAGGCCCATTACCAAATGCCAATCAGTTATTAAGAATAGAAAAGTAAGGGCACTGGGGTGGCTCCATCGGTTGAGTATTTGACTCTTGATTTCATCTCGGGTCATGATCTCACAGTTTTGTGAGTTCCAGCCCCGTGTCAGGCTCTGTGCTGACAGTGCAGAGCCTGCTTAAGATTCTCCTTCTCTCTCTGTCCCTCCCCACAAAAACAAATAAATAAACTTTAAAAAAAGAATTTAGAAAGGTAGGGTTAGCTGCCAATACACGCTGATAAGCCTTTTTTTAATGTTTATTTATTTATTTGAGAGAAAGAGAGAAAGAGAGAGAGAGAGAGAGAGAGAGAGAGAGAGAGAGAGAGAGCATAAGTGGGGAAAAGCAGAGAGAGGGAGGAAAAATCCCAAGCAGGCTCTGCACGCTCAGCAAAGAGCCTGACACAGATCCGATCCCAGGAACCTGAGATCATGACCTGAGCTGAAATCAAGAGTCAGTGTGGGGCACCTGGGTGGCTCAGAAGGCTAGGCAGATGACTTAAGCTCAGGTCAATAACTCATGGTTCATGGGTTCAAGCCCCGCATCAGGCTCTGTGCTGACAACTCAGAGCCTGGAGCCTGCTTCAGATTCCATGTCTCCTTCTCTCTTCCCATCCCCTGCTCACACTCTGTCTCTCTCTCAAGAATAAATAAATATTAAAAATTTAAAGAAAAAAAAAGAGTCAGATGCTTAACTGACCGAGCCACCCAGGCACCTCACACACCAATAAACTTGTTTGAGTGCTTCCCTAGAAGATTCTTAGTTCACACTACCATGTTGTTCCACCACTACCCTAAACACAATATTTTATTTTTAAAATCAAGACAAAAACTTAAAATAACTTTCCTTATTATAGTATATGACACAGAAGTCATTTCTTAAAACCTCCTGAAAGCCTGGTTTCTTAATTGAATAAACTAAAGCTATGAATTATTATTTAAAATTCAGGGGGGAACCTAGTTATCTGCAACTGATTAAGAACAGATACGTCATATATAGTAGATGATAGGAAATGTCCAGGAAAACACTTTAAAATTATTTTATTTTTCATTCAATATTTATTTGAAAGAATGTATTCTTGCTTCCCTGAATTTCCGCTGTGATTAAATGTGTTAAAGCTATGGACCTCATTGATGAGTTTTATTTCTTACTGAATAATTCTCAGACCTAAGTCATTTAATATCTTTCCTACAAGCTTTCTAATGTCTAGGAGATATAAAAGGCCAGTGCAAATATTTCTTAAGAGCTCTACCTACTCAGGTAACTAAATTGCCCAGTGATAACAATTCTAGTAATATTTTAGCCTTGCATGACCCTTGAAATATGATTCTCTCAATTGACCCCAAGACTCCACTGACTCTCAGTTCCATGCCCCCTGCAACCCACCACTGCTATTTTAGTTTCAACTGTCAAGATCTGTATGTCTGTTGTGTTCTGCCTGGGGTCTCTGTAACAGACAATTCCCAGCCCAGTCCCCATGACATTTTAGTTAAGGTCCTTTTCCTCTCTTTTTGCAATCTAGATTCGTTTGTCACCCCCCAAATCCAGCACTACAACAAGGCCATGCCAAGTTGAGAGGAAAAGCAATTCACTCAGTTCCCCTATAAATGAACAGGTGTAGATAAATCCTCTAAGAAAGGACTCATCCAACAGCATTCACCCCAGCTGGGACCTTCTATTTCCATTTAAACACCTTGATTTAGGGGGTGCCTGGTGGCTCAGTTAACAGAGTGTCTGACTCTTGGTTTCAGGCTCAAATCATGATTTCATGGGTCATGAGATCGGGCCTGGTGTCTGGTCTGTGCGGAGCCTGCTCGGGTTTCTCTCATTCTCCTCTGTCTCTGCCCCTCCCCCACTCGTGCTCTCTGTCTCTCTCAAAGTAAAAAAATAAAGTAAAAAAAATTAAACACCTAGACTTTTGTAAGTATCAGTTCACCTTTGTAATAGCAATAAAAAGTAAAAATGGGTAACACTCTCACAAATATACAATATGAGTCGCAAGAAAAGAAAAGCATTAACTGCCAGGCACTTGGACATGTCTTACTGATCCACACCACGGTCACAAGAAGTTTAGATTATTTTGTCCTATTTTACACAGAGGTTCATGTTCACATAAATACCAGAACCAAGGGTGAAAACTATGAGCTCTAACACTGAACTGAAGTTTTTCCTTGTACAAAATATTCAGGAAACTTCCTAACACAGTGAAGGTGAGAACATGAAGAGCATTGGCCTGGGGAAAACTGCCATTTTTTTCTTCCCTGCAATTTAATGAGCTCCTGCTCTGTGTTGGATTCTTTATGAATGAGTCATCTCCTCCTGCTGATATGCACGTCCCTGGTGGTATTTTTTCCTTCTTAGCCTGAATCAGCTTACCTTTCACAAACAACAAGACACACATGCACGCACGCACACACACACCTGGAAGTATCCATGTGGAATTCCTCTATTTTTATTTTAGATGCATAAAGTGACTCCATAGAAGAAATGCTTCTCTCTTTGGTGGATTGGAGCACATAATGCTACATTATGGATAAATAGAAACACAGACAGAAAACAGAAAAGTGTTTCCGAAGTCAACACAATCCGAGGGCTAAAGATGCCCTGGTGGGCCATGAGTCACAACGGTCAAAATGTACAAGTTCCCTAAACAGTGACATCACAAATATTAGATTACTCACATGTCATACAATTTTATCCAAGTACGTTTTTGCTGCTTTCTGGTTTTATTACAGATTTATTTATTTATTACAGATTATTTATTACAGATTATAGGTTCATAATATGCTACAAATTAACACTCTTAACATGAAGTAACATTGGATGAAATACAAATAAATTGTGCAAGGGCTGGGATTGATATGGACAAATAGCATGAGTTCTTTGTGAGAAAATGTATATGAAAAATGAGGGAAAAGATTTGGGCAAATTCATGAATCATGTGTTCTAGACAGGCATGTGTTGGTAAAATCAGAAGACAATGTGCAGGACTGACATTTCATCTTGGTATTTTAAAAAGAGTTGATCTTGGGGCATCTGAGTGGCTCAGTCTGTTGAGCGTGGGACTTTGGCTCAGGTCATGATCTTGCGGTCCGTGAGTTCAAGTCCCACATAGGGCTGTCTGCCATCAGCTATCAGTACAGAGCCCACTTTCAATCCTGTGTCTCCCTGTCTCTGCCCCTCCCCTACTTGCACTCTCTTAAAAATAAATAAATATTTAAAAAAGAGAGGGAGAGATTATCTTAACATTTCTTGATAGATATTTGAATGCTGACCTGTTCCAAAGAAGACGTTCCAAGCAGAATTGTATTTTTCTGAATAGATCTTTCAGATGCCTTGCTGCCCTCTTTGTGAGGTTCCGGCCTCTTTCTGGAACTCACTGTCTCTTCAGAATCCAAAATCTCCTCCTGGAGACTCCCATCTATTTACCCCAAGAAGATCACACAAAACTTGACTTGCTCTTGTTGCTTTAATGTTGGCTTAACACACAGTAATCTCACCCATTTTTTTCTTAAAGGGATAAATCTTGGTTTTGCATAATCTATAGGTTAGCAAATTATTTTCTGATTAATGTACCAGGAAATCAGTAAAGCCCGGAACAAGTTTTAAGATTAAAACACAACCGCAGTGCCAACAACTTTTGTTCTTCTTCCTGTGATGTTCACAAAGTGAGTAAAGTACAGATTCTGCATTCCAGCCTTCTTTCCCCGCTTACCAAACAGATCCTGAAGTGTAAACATTATGCCTTCCTGTGCATTAATAGTACATGTTGTTTACCACAACACCTACCACTTCTTGTTGTTTTGCCAAAATCAACTTGGGCGATAAATAGGTGCAGGAGAAGCCAGAGCACTGGGGTTCATTTTTCTTTTTTAATTTATGTTTATTTTTGAGAGAGAGACAGAACATGAGTGGGGGAGGGTCAGAGAGAGAGGGAGACACAGAATCCGAAGCAGGCTCCAAGCTCTGAGCTGTCAGCACAGAGCCCAATGCGGGGCTCGAACCCACGAACTGTGAGATCATGACCTGAGCAGAAGTCAGACGCTTAACCAACTGAACCACCCAGGCACCCTGGGTTCATTTTTGAAGTTAGGATCCCTGAGAATAGTTCCCAAGCTTTGCAAACACAGAGGGACTTTATTCGGATTGCCCAGTTTATTTGCATAGATACACATTTATTTAAATGCTGCATGTACGTTCTTTCTCTCCCTATGATCTGAAAATGGTATCATCTACAAAATGCATCTATTCATCTAGCTAGATGGACACTGTAAATATAAAATAAACGTTTTTCTTCCAGGCTTGGAAAAAAAAAATTCTGGAAGACAAAATATGGGATTTTCCATGCCTTTCAAAGCTAGAATTTTAACAAAAATCTAGGCACTTTTAACCATACGAAGAGAACTTGGTTTCCAGCAGGATGTGAGGTGGGGTACCGAAGAGGGGAGCACTGGCCTGCAGTGTCGAGAGTCCTGCTTCCTTCCTTCTGTGTTCACTAATGCACTGTATTACCTTGCACGAGTCTTTAAACTTTCTAGATCTCAATTATATGTTCATGTCTCATATAGCTGATAAGGTGCCTGACTATTCACTCTGTAAGTTCCACAAGCCTTTTGTAAGCTCGAAAATGATTTCAAACACCTGTTTGGTGCTGCCTGTAAATGTATACCTTGGTGACCTCCAGGATCCAAGCTGCAAAGACTTTTCAGAATGGAAGGGACAGAATAGGCACACAAGTGCATTGTCCAATGCCTAGCACACACACAAAACACAGGTATTCAAGTTCTATTTGCTGACTCAGATATGAGACTAAAAATATAGACGTCTCACTAATTCAAATCATTTGTGATGTTTAATTTTATGTGTCTGCCTAGCTGGGCTACGGCACCCAGTTGTTTGTTCATATTCCAGTCTATTCCAGTCTTGCTGTTGCCATCCAAGGTGATTTTTAGATATGATTAACACTTAAATCAGTAGATGGTAAGCTAGGTAGATCACCCTCATGACATGCCTGGGCCTCATCCAGTTGTTTGAAAGCCCTAAGAGTAAAGGACTCGGGTTTCCCAAAAAGGAAGGAATTGAGTCTCAAGACTGCAAGCTAGGAAATATGGCCTGAGTTCTCGGCCTGCTGGTCCATTCTGCAGACTTCCAGCACAAGACTGCACCTCTATCTCTTACTTGAATCTCCGGCCGGCTGTCCTGTGAAATTATGACTCAAGACTTCAACTCCTGCCTGAATTCCATATCAACTCTCACCTGGATTTCCACCTTACCAGTGTGTTCTGAGGATTTTAGACTTGCCAGTTTCCTTACGTCTCTTTCTCTCTTTCTACTGGTTCTTTCTATTGGATTCTGTTTCCCTGGGGAATCCTGACTAATTGATCATTCAAGTTAGGATTTCTCAAAATGAGGGATCAAGCTGGCTTGAAAAATGAGTTTGTTTGGTTGATAGAGACAAAAGGAAATAAAAAGTCACATAAACTGATTTAAAAAGCAAAGGGGAGATGTATCTAGGTAGGAATAAAATTTTTAGGGGATGCTATTCTGTAAATGGTGATTTAAAAATGGGACTTAACCTTTAGGATTGTTATGGTGCTTAAATAAATTAATATTTATCCTATTTAGAATAGAATAGAATGGTACTTAAGATAGTGCCAGGCACCTGGTAAAAATTCAGTAAATGTTGGGGCACTTGGGTGGCTCACTTGGTTGAGCGTCTGACTTTAGCTCAGGTCATGAGCTCACAGTTCATGGGTTCAAGCCCCATGTCAGGCTCTGTGCTCACAGCTTAGAGCCCAGAGCCTGCTTCTAATTCTGTGTCTCCCTCTCTCTCTGCCCCTCCCCTGCTCATGCTCTGTCTCTTTCTCTCTAAAAAATAAACATTAAAAAAAAAATTTTTTTTAAGAACTCAGTAAATGTTTAGCTGGTATTAAATATTTTCATTATCATCAATTGTCATTTCATCATCATCAACCATCAATTATAATCAATTATCTTCGTTAGCCTCTGTAGGAGCTTATAATGTCTACCCATGTAATAACTTATAATATAATCTCCATAGCTACTCCGTTGTGGCAAGTATGATATGTCCATTTGACAGAAGTGATAAAGAAAGGTTAAGAAATTGGCCCAAAGTCACACAGTTAGTAAATGGTGATGATTAAACATAAATTCAGTAGAAAAATAACAAAATAGAGAGGACTTAACCATGAGTCCTGTCTCCTCACATTAATTTTCAGGAATTATTTAAATAAGAAAGATAAAATGATCATTTGAGAAGAACTAGGCACACACTGTGGGGGTAAAAAACTTAATAGAATTTTTCCCCATGAATTTGAATACATGTGTATACAACTTAGACTTGGTGCTTTGGTAAAAACTCCAATGTGGTTCTGGTCCAGCATGAATTGGTATGTGTTAACCCAAGAATTTCTATTTTAGTTTTTAAGAGAGTACCTTTAAATTCCTAAATTTATACACATGAGAATTATTTAGAGAGCCTAATATTCATAAATATGAAGTCCCATGCTAATACTGAAGACAATATACTTGTTTTCTATCCCCCAAAGCAGTTATTTAAAAGCTAAAATACACTCTTTAAAAATAATGGCATATAGCTTCATATTAGAGAATCCAAATATGCTGTATGCCCATTGCAAGATCTTGCAATAGCGAGTAAATCGTATTTGCTATTTGGGGTTATAAATTCTATGTAATTATAGAAAATTGGGCCATAATTACCTTCCCCCCCAACTTTAGCTATCTTTAAGTATTTGCAACCATCAAATAGGTCGGTCAATGGTTATATTTAGAAAATACAGACAAGCATTTGCAAGAAACCATCTTAATGAATTTTCAACTAATATTAATATCAAAGGTTGAAAATAATTAGTCTCTTACCTTGGGCTTCTCCTCGTCCACTCTTCTCAACCAGCCTCATTAATTGATCAGAGAGATTTCTATTATCAACTTGTAGAGGTGCTAAAAGAACATATTTATGGTAACTCTCTCAGTTAATTTAATTACAAAAAGAAATTATTAATCATCATAGCTATTTAGTTATTTTATAGGTCATAGACACAAATTCTATTCAGTCTGCTGCCTTGCTCTCAAATAAAAAAAATCTTTTGTAAATCAGTGATAACTGGAATAATGAATTTTAAATGTATATCCCAGTCTATCATAATAGGATACTTCTCCAGTAAAAGTGATCTAATATTCAATGGAATATAACATGTACTACATAAGAGTCATTTCAGAACAAGCCATTATGTTTTGTCAAATCATACAAAAGTATATATAAGCAAAATGAATGCGTGTTTTTCACTAACTATGCACTGTGTGTCCTATTTTTTTACTGCATATATATAAGAAACAACAAACTTAGGTGGTGGTAGGTGGTGGTAGATTCCCTTATATAGCTAATGCAATATCATACAAAATACAAATGCTACTTAATTATTTTGTGAACTTAAAGTAACAAGGTTATATCAATACAAAAAACAAAACCAACCAAACAAACAAACAAAAAAACATAATCCTAAAAACATGGAGCTGGAAGAGGGCTTACAGAATTATCCAGGTAGATTTGCTACTGGAAAGAACTAAACATAAACGATGCCGATGTGGATCACCACCCAGTCTTAGAATTAGAATATACACACATACATCAACCATGTTCCTCTTCCTCTAGAAGGCGAGTGAGCTGGCTAACCTGTGGTTGTGCTTTCACAGTGGTAGTTTTAGTACAGCCCAAGTATTTCTACCACTTATCCCTCCTTTTGTACTCCATGGGTGAACCAACTCTGAAGATGGTCATTAATTCTGCAACTTATACTTGAAACTCTACCACCAAGTGTTCTGGAAGAGCCTTCAGAGGTCTTCACTGTCCAAGTTAGAAGCTCCTGAAAATTCTAGGTCTCCTCTTTCTATTCATGCCTATGATCTTTTGAACATTCATGTTGGAAAAAAAAAATCCAATGTAGCCTATACTCATGGACTTGGGATGACTAAACAGGAAAGCTTAGGTTGCTGGAGCCAGATAGAATGGTCAAAGTACAACCCCAAAAGGTCTTTGAAGTTAGTAGCTGTTGCTGATGGAATCCTGCAGATGATTTTCTCAAGTATCAGTTGATGTGCAAGAGTTCTTTTTTCACCCAAGAGCCAGCACAAGCCTCCTACCATCCCAACACTTTGGGAAAATGGAGAGGGGCCATTCCTGAACGCCATTTTGTAGATTTTGCATTAGGGAAGTATGATCTTGTATGCCAGCATTACCTGGATCTTTATGACCCTTAGTGGAACAGCTACAAAACTTATAAAGCTGATATATGGCCATTAAAAACTCTTATCTAGAAGTTAATAGCAATAGCAAACGCATAGATGAGGAAATATCTACAAATGTAGATACGTCAATGAGGGTCACAGATAAGAATAAATGAACATACATTTGGATGTGAAAAGAAACAGATAGACAAAAGGCAAATGGGATCAATACAGAGATACCATCTTTAGACAGAGGTAAACCTATGTCTAAATCCCAGCTCTGCCACTTACTAGCTCTGTAATCTGAGACTGCTTCATAGAGTCCCTGAGCTCTAATCTCCTTGTCCCAAAAATAAAGTGGTTGTGAGGGTTAAGAAGATAACACACATAAAGCACATTGCTTCATACCTGGCATATAGTAGGTACCCAGAAAAGAGCAGGCACCCCCTCTTTATTTGTTTGTTAACTATTTAGTAATTGTATGAAGTGATAATTTTTCAATAGTTTAGATTCTTCAATTCTGAACTAGTGTTTGTGTTTTCATTACAAAGTAGTGAATTATAGACAGCTTTTGGGGGGTTGTACAAGAGGAACCTGAATAAGAAACCCTTAACCAGTACTTGCTATAGAGGTTCTGGTTTGTTGGGTAGGCAGACTTGGTAAAGAAATCCCCTCAATGACGCCCCAGTAAGACCCTGGAGAGTCAAATGGGTTACATAAGACAGAAATTGAAGGCAAGAGAATGTCCCCTTCAAACTCAAATTCCACAATTTGAGTCAATCTGCTTACTTTCCCCTCTGGAAACTTTCCTCAAAGGAAAAGGTGGAGAAGCCAACAGCACAAATGTAAAGAAAAGAGATAGAGCCAAAGAAGGGGTTTGATTTCCCCTCCATGCTTTGCCAGATCTCTGTGATCTTAAGAAACATACTAAATCTTTCTAAGCCTGTTTGTTCATCTTAAAAAATGGAAATAATAACAGCTACTTTGGGTGATTTTGCATTGGTTGGTCAGAACTACTACATCCACCTTAAGACACCCCTTGACCACTCACTAAGTAATAATAACCAATGTTTACAGAAGGCTTGCCATGTTTTGGATATTAGGCTTAGCACTTCACATTCATTTACTCCTTTATACATGAACTCAACAAATATCCCTCAAGACAATTCATGCTCTATGCCATCGGCTGTGGTGTGATTCAAAAATTCATCAGTGTGGGTGTTTGAGTGGCTGAGTTGAGTTAAGTGTCTGACTCTTGGTTTCAGCTCAGGTCATGATTTCTCAGTTTCATGAGTTCGAGCTCCTTGTCAGGCTCTGCGCTGGCAGCCTGGAGCCTGCTTGGGATTCTCTGTCTCCCTCTCTCTCTGCCCCTCCTCTCTTTCTCCTTCAGAATAAACCAATAAACTTAAAAAATTCATCAGTGAACAAGGTAAGAATAGCTCTATCCTCTTTGTGCTCAGGAGATGGTCTAACAGGGGAGAAACCATTTCATGGATAACCTCACTAATAAACAGATTAGTGATCATTGTGTATGAGTGTGATAAAGAAGGTATACAGGGAACCATCACTTTGGTTAGACAAGGGAGTTGAGAATTGACATTCAAGCCGAAACTTCAGGAAGAGAGTACAGTGGCCAGTAAGGAGGCTGTCCCAGCATGTGTGAGGGTTCAGTGTCCAGAAGGAACTCCATGAATATAAGAAACAAAAAGAAGCCCAGTGTGGCCAGAGCATGGCAAGCAAGTGGAGGAGATCTGAGATGAAGAAGAACAGTATATTGGTCTTTACCCTGAAAGCAATAGGCAACAATAAGAGACCTTCAATGAGAGAGTGGTAAGATGCTGTGTGGACAACAGATTAAAGGAGAGAAGGAGTAGATGTGGACAAAAGCTGTCCAAAATATTCCAGACTCGAGACTGAGTAGGAACAGCAGAGATGCCAAAGGGCAACAGAGAATGAGAGCTCATACATATTGTGATTTCCATGTCAGCACATAAATATTAGGCATTATATATGAGCCAAACATTATGCTGGAGTCTGAGGACATTCGAGGATTCGTGGAGAAGAAAGCTGCTAAACAAGTAAGGATAGCAATCAATATGTAATAATAACTAGGATGCATGCCAAAGGAAAAAAAGAGTGATAAGAGAAGGAGCAGCAGAATTGAAGTCTGGTGATCAGGGAGAACACACTTAGTACGTCAAATCCATGAGCTCAACACTGTATAAGATATTATTATGAATTAGTTATTATTAAATAAATTCAACATGTGATATTTCACTTGATTTGTCAACTGGGGTGAGCTATGGTACCCAGTTGTTTGGTCAGATGTCAGTCTCGATACTGCTGTGACAGGTTTTTTAGATGTGCTTGACATTTACATTGGTACACTTTAGTAAAGCAAATGATTCTCCATAATGTAGGTGGGCCTCATCCAATCAGGTGAAGACATAAGAGAAAATGCAGGTTTCCAAAAAAAGTGATTCTCCTCAACCCTGCCAGATAGATATTATGCCTCCATTCCAGTCTGTTTCCCTGATGAATTCAGTCTCAAGACTGCATATCAGTGCTTGCCTGAATGTCACATCAACTTTTACCAGCCTGCCCTACGGACAGACTTGCCAGCCCCTCCAGTCACATTAACCAATTTATGAAAATAAATCTCCCTTTCTTTTTATCACTCTTTCTCTCTCCCACTAGCCCTCCCTCCTTCCCTTTCTCTCTCTCTCCCTCTCTCTGACTCTCTCTCTGTATGTGTATATCTACATATATATTATATGTACTATGTAATATATAAAAATAGAAAAAAAGAGAACCTATTGATTGGTTCTATGTTCTGTTTCTTTGGAGAACCCTGATACATAAGCTAATATGACCTACATCAGATCATCCCCAAAATTGTAAAATAATAAAGTGCCGTGAGGCTCTGGAGCAGATGCTACACAGGAGCACTGAGATCTGAAGTCCATATTAAGTAAAGTGTATTTACTAACAATCAAGAACCAAGTGTCCATTATTTCTACAATCTTTGCTACATAAAAATCAACATAGTATCCTTCTAGGACTTCTTGTTAAAAAAATAACATGGTGGTGGTGTTGGTAGATTACTGACACCAAACGAGACTCATAAATTCTATTAAACATTGAAAGTTATCTAACATATGTCCCTTTATATTTAAATTCCAAAAAGCACAAAGTAAGATAAATGCTTAATTATAGGTATAATGCTGTCCTCTGTTTCTTATCCATTTACTTCTTCCTTCTGTAGGTGCCCCCAAATCCATCTTTCATCTGTATTGGAGCTTTGCTTTTACCATATACATCTACATTTTTATTATAAGTTGTCTCAAACTATCTTGGAAGCAAGTAGAGAACAAATTATAAACAACTTCGCTGCATCTACTGCAAGAATGAAGAGTGAAGACTTCTTAGCAAGACTGATGACATTCCAGAAAATGTTGACATCACTTTAAAGGGAAGTACTGTTCCCGTGAAGGGCCCCAGAGGAGCCCTGGGAAGGGACCTAAATCACGTCAATGCAGAACTCAGTCTCCTTGGAAGGAAAAAGAAGAGGTTCTGAGTTGATAAATGGTGGGAAACAGAAAAGAACTGACTACTGTTTGCACTATCTGTAGTCACATACAGACCATTGTCAAGGGCGTTATACTGGGCTTCCATTACAAGATAAGGTCCGCCTATGCTCACTTCCCCATCAACATTGTTATTCAGGAGAATGGTTCTCCTGTTGAAATCTGGAATTTGTTGGGTGAAAATTACATCTGGGTTTGAATGAGGCCCAGTGTTGCTTGTTCAGTCTCTCAAGTACAGGAAGATGAGTTAATTCTTGAAGGAAATGACATTGAACTTGGATCAAACTCAGATGCTTTGACTCAGTAAGCTACAAGAGTTAAAAACAAGAATGTTGGGAAATTTGGGGATGGTTATCTGTGTTTCTGAGAAAGGAACAGTTTAGCAGGTCTGGTGAATAAAATTTAAGTCATCCAGCTACAGAAACAGCAAGATACCGAGTGATTTTTCAGACTTATCTGTGATATTTCAAAGACATAAGAAAAGCTGTATTGACTTGGGGGGAAAAATTATAAACAACCAAATATGAGAACAAAGCTGAACCAGGGTGAAGATAGATGGGCAAACACACAAAATGCTGTGTGTTGCATTTTTGCTCAGGCTGGCCCTCCTGAGGGCCCATCCCAGACGACACTGCTGTTATGTCCCCACAGGGTCCTCAGCTCTGTGCCATAGAGGATGTGGAGAGAGACTGCGTCCCTTAGCACAGTCTATTCCCCGAAGTGAAATTACTGCACAGGCTTGAATACCCAGCAAAAAGGGAAAGAAGCAATCATTAATTGCAGACTTAAAACCAGATATAAAGATGGCCACCTGCTCAAAAATGTGGGACTCAAAGGGAAGCACAGGTATTGGACAATCACTGCTGACTCAGGAAAAGTGACCCATAATATTTTATTCTATGACATTTACTTTTCCATGGTTAGAGCCATTTGTATCTTATTGAACATCTTAGCAAGTCAACTTTAGTCCTTACATTACAAAATTCCCCCCAATGCACAATATATTGTGATCTCCAAGAAATTAAAATAGACTTCAAGAAGAATCCAACCGATACCTCCTCTCCAGAATTCATTGGGATTACCTTTCCCCCCCCCCCCCCAAAGGTATTGGGCAAATAAAAGATTGAGCTTTTTCCAGTTTTCAAGTCACCTTACTTTGGGGCTCCGGGTAAAAACTCTCCTGAGAGGAAGCCCTTGCCTTCTTGTGGACATGTCTGTTTTGATGATATTCGTGGATTCTGTATCATCTAAATTAGGCATAGTTATTGAAAACTGTCTCTTCAAAAAAGTCTTTGCACTGTGCTTGATCCTTTACCCCCATCTTTCACTGAAAAGTGCAGATTCAGTGACTGGCGCCCAATGGTGAAATATGGTCTTGTTATTTTACAACTGCAACCAGTCTCAAGGTGACAGAGGAAGAAATTGTATCACTGCACCTTGTGGTTCAAAACAGATTGGTGGCTCCGTGTCTTCCAATGAGAGGAATTCAACAGTCACTGGAAATGGAAGCTTCATGTGCTGCATGAATTTTGCACTGTATCAAAGAATGCTCATTTTAAGCTCAAGGAGCAGAGATGGCATTTGTAAAGCAAGGATACTCCTCATATGCATAACACAGGCCTTATAATGACACCAAACTGCTTACGGCAGCGTCAAATGAAAGCAAATTCTTCCTGCTTCTGTCTGACCAGCTGGCTGTCCTTGATCAAAAATTACCTTCGCTGCCCATCATGTTGTTTGTGGTTAAAACTTACCATTTAAATTGTAAGCTGCAAAATCTAAACGGAACTGCATGTGTGATCTTTGTCACCTCATTTTCATGAATGGAAAAGAATATTCTGACACAAAAATTACATACTTAATTCTAGCTCACCCTCTCTGCTGACCTCCATCCCACACTGCCTTGGGTTTATTTCCTCATCCATCAGTGGGTCAAAGTAATTTCTGCTGTATTCATTTCCTGTGGAAAGTACATGAAGTAAGGGTCAGTGATTATTAGAAGCACATGAACCAAAATGTTAATTTTGAAATCGACACCAGCACAGAAGGGCCATTTTAGCTACTTTATAAGCTTAATTTTTGTACAAGTCCTTGCAGGCCTCCCTTTTTTGTAATTATCATCTTGGAAAAGGTCAGAAAAGGTAATTCAAGAAACAAGTTCATGCTATCTTTCGGTTGCTAAAAAATTAATGAGAAAATTATCAAATGTAGACTTTAGGATAATAATACAAAAAATTTCAGCAAAATTATGTTTAAGATATACTCAGGAAATGGACATTGTTGGATCACAGCGATGTGATGTTTCGAATTCACTGATCATTCTGTTTGCTGGCTTGTATATCATTCCCAAAGTAAATCTTGTTTCCAAAATTCTGTCATCGACTTACTAGTACCTTCATTATGAGAAACTATAGAAAATTTCCATGTTGACACTTGAATAAAAAGATAGAGAAAGAGAAAAGAGAGAAGAGAAGGGAAGGAAGGAAGGAAGGAAGGAAGGAAGGAAGGAAGGAAGGAAGGGAGAGGAAGGGAGACAGAGAAAAAGAAAAAGTGAGAGATGGTCTTGCTTATTGTTTTTTTGTTTGTTTGTTCTGTCAACTTAAGTTACATGAAGGGAAGGTAAAATGATCCAGTCAGAAATTTTGCTCAATACACATCAACACTCTGAACAAACAAACCCAAACTCTCACTTTACATTTCCCACTTACCTTTGTCCTTATCTCAATAATCAAACTGTAGCATCGAATATGACTTTGTAATAGAGAAAAGGGTCTGTTATCAATTTTCCAAATCTAGTTTCATACTTCCTGCAGACTGAAATGTATATGTCTGTTGCTAGTAATTTGCATGCAGTAAAATATAACCTACTCTGACGATAACTCAAGTTGCCTCCAACACTGTCAAAGAAATAAAGCATCGTAGACTGAAAACAGCAGTAATTTTGAAAGTATTGTTCACAGGAAAGGGTTAACATATACCAGGCATACTGCGATACTCCATGGTATATTTGATTTAGGATCAAAAATAATCCAACCAGCAGCTTCTTTGCCAAGACTAAATGGAATTTTGATATGAACCGAGGTTTAATTTATATTCCTGGACTGGCACATTTTCGCTGTCAGTCTCTGTTCTATCAATGTAGGAAGTACAAGAACTGAAAACCTGCTTTTCCTTGAGGTCTCAATAAAGAAAAAAAAATAAATGAGTTTCATTTTTGTTACTTTATCTGTCAACAACTACTGGGCTGGTATGAATCTTGGCAGTATGTAATCAAAATCTTGTGTACTGCAATAACACAGCCATTCTCCCTCATTCACTGGGATTGTTTTTGGTTTCTTCCCCCTCCACCACAAAGCACCGTGGTCCCCTAAGCACAGTCTTCCATATGCTAGCAAAATAACTCGCCCATATGAAAGCGGGTGGCGGTGTATTTCTTACTATTGCTGTGTAGGAGCCGTCAACAATTGGTACCAGCTCCTGAATCTCCCCCCATCCAGTACAAAACTCAGTTCTTCGTCTCCTGAAACGACGTAGTAAATAATTCCAAGGGAGTCAAGATCTTGGAGAAAGAAACAGAGGTAAGTCGTTTTTAACCAAAAGTCTGGAGAAGTCGATCTGGTCTGTAACCAAATGTACTAGCCAGAGTTATTTGGGTTGTAATTGTTTTCAATTACACTGGCACTGGAGAAATGAGGGTCCTGCCTGCTGGACAAGCAGGCTTGTGCAACGGGGAGAGCAACCCGTGGGAGGTGGCCCCTCAGAGGCACACGTATGGTTTCCACATCTATGCAAATCGTTCCTCTCACTTTCAGCCTGGCCAGAGGCACATATGTAAGTTATAAATGCCACGCCTGGAGTGATTTATGTTGTGCTTCGTTTTCTGGGAGAGGACAAGTAGCATTTTACAGGTAAACGCTAATAAGGAATCTTCATAAAGAGACAGGCAAGCCGTGGGTTCCCTTTAAGTATCCCCAAAATTTGCCTTGTCTTGTTTTATCTTATCTTTTTTAAAACTTTTTTGATGCTTTTTAAATTATATTTTTGAGAGAGAGACAGAGTGAGAGGGGAGGGTCAGAGAGAGAGGGAGACACAGAATCTGAAGACAGGCTCCAGGCTCTGAGCTGTCAGCACAGAGCCTGATGCGAGGCTCGAACCCACGAACTGTGAGATCAGGACCTGAACTGGAGCCACTCAACTGACTGAGCCACCCAGGCGCCCCTTATCTCATCTTATCTTATTAATTGTATATGATGCATATTTGTATATAGTGCATATCTTTAAACCTTCTATATTTATATAATTCATGTATTTTATATAATTCAGAGATCATTATGTAGTTCGTATATTTTCTATGTATTTCATAGCATCATATATTTTATGTAATTCATATATTTTATATAATTCATATACCTTCATATAATTCATATATTTTTATATTTCATATATTTTATACAATTTGTATATTTTATGAATATATTTCATGTATTTTGTATATTTTATAATTCATATTTTTATATTTATAGAATTCATATATTTTATATAATTCATATATCTTAATTCATATTTTATAAAATTCATATATTTAATATAATTCATATGTTTTGTATAATTTGTGTATTTCCACCTTATTTGACATTATGCTGTATGTTGTTTCACATGTATAGTATTATATATAACATATATTATACATGATATAATATTATACTTGTTTCTTGTCTGTATGCCACTAAAAGAAAATGCTACAATCTAAAAAACATGTTTTCAAGCTAAACTAAACTAAAATTGCTCCATGGAGACAATGACATTATCTCTTTGTTTACTGCAGCCCCTGTGGTGTCCAGAAGCATGGCTGGCACACAGGTGCTCACATTATCTGAACCCATTCGTTAAAGGCCCCTGCTTGGAAACCTACTGCAAACTCTTCCCTTGTCAAGATGTTCTATCTTGACTAAATGAATGACTTTTCTCCCACTCTTTATTCATCTCTTCCTTTCTACTACCCATCCCTTCTCTGTTTTCCTCCAAGATCCCCTTTTTACCTAAATGCTTTCTAGGGACCAAACATTATGTATGGATTTTAACAATGAACAAACAAAGCACTGTGGCCTCTGCCTTCAGAGCACAGTGAGCTCAGAGAAGAGGGAGGGGAAACTATGCAGTCTGGTAAGATTGAGCACTGTGGTCAAGGATGGAGTTCTGGTTGAGCACATAGGAAGAACATCTAACTCCTCTAACTGGGGACTTCAGAGGTGAGTCCTGGAGAAACTGCTCTCTGCAGTTGAGTTTTGAAATGTGATTGGAATTAGCCAAATCAAAACTATGGGGGAAAGGAATTTTTCATGGAAGGAGAAGCATGGGCAAAGGAGAAAAGATACAAAGAGCATAAAGACATGAGAAGCATGTTTTGTTAGCAGATGCTGTTCAATTCTGCTCAGTCTCCTAAAGTTACGATATAGTAAAGAAGCAATGGCATCCAAATTTCCTCACTAGTCCCAGAACAGAGGTTAATTCATGTGTTTGTTCAAATTTGCACAGTGCCACTTTGTGCTCATATGATGTTTCCTATCTATTCATTCGACCAGTATTTATTGAGTGCTTTTTTTGTAAATATGTCAGTAAAATAAAATGCTCAAATATCTTTCCCCTCCCAGAGCTTACATTCTGGAACAGAAAGGATAAAGGCAAACAAATAGGTATATTTGATAGGTTTTTTTGATGGTGATAGGTGTTGTGGGAGAAAATGAGAGCCAGATAATGATGATTACGCAACTCAAGGACGAAGAAGGGTCACATGGTTGGCATACACCTTTGTTTCAGACTAAGAATTACACTCAAGATTAAATCACTCTATTCTTGACTATTGAGATAGTGAAGCCATAGTGAAATACTTATCACCTATATTTACAACTTATGATTTTGCCAAGTTCTTGCTATAACATAAAACAACCTATGAGTCAGATAAGAAACTACACTTAAATGGCAAAACAATTCTTCTTCTTTATAACTTGCCCTGATAAACCAATAACCTAAATACAGCAGCCTAATACAGTAGTCTAAGACAGTAAAGCACATGAAACCTATGACATATTTGGAAACAACAGACTTCATCCTAACACTCCTAGCTCCATTGCTCAAGTTTCATCAGATAGTGTGAGGATTTAATAAAGTGGGATGGTTTTGGAATAGAGTGTAAATTACCAGAAGGTAAGTTGCTAATAGGATAAATTTCTGAAAGTGCCGTGATCATTGAGAATATGCTTTTGGATATATCTAAAATCATCTCACAGGAAAATTAATAGACCCACTGAGAAATTCAAAGTAGGGCATTCAGCAACATACATACAACAGATTCGAATTTGGCTGATATTTAACTGTTTGTTATATTCAGATGAATAATCTGACAATCACTCGTGTGTGTGTGTGTGTGTGTGTGTATAAGGATGGCTCTGTATTGAAGCAATTGGATGTGATACAAAATTAATAAATCAGTACACTGGTCTAATAGGTACTCTTGGTACTCTATTTTTGTTTCCAACTTCCTAGAATTAGCCGTTCAATGTTTAGAATCAGCCTCAGCTGATTCATTTCTTGTGCTATTTTTTACTGGACTGGGGGAGGAACACACATGTATTTCCCTCTGCCCTTAACACATATCAGGTTTTCCTATCATTTAACTCAGAGCAGCACAGAATGTAATCAGGGCTTTTACTTAAATTACAGTGTACATGAACTTTGGTCAGGAAATCCTCCAGTGTGCATCCGAGCAGTTCCTTGGGGGCTGTAGGAGCGAGAACGAAATTGCCCACCAGAGGAAGGTTAGTGTGAATCATGGAAGTGTCTTGGCTCAACGAGGCAATCACTTCCTTTCAAATCAGCTGCATTAGCTCCAGAGGAAGCAAATCTGAATGCATCTATCTGTTACTTGGGAGGTTTTTATCGAGTCCCTTCTTGTAGTTTTCCTGTGAATGCACCTGCTTCAGCTCAGCCTCTTATCACCAACTATCATGTTTTCTGTAATATACTATCAGTGAACTAAACACACAAGGACTGCGTGTAAACTAAATCGCTAACTAAACAGTTTACATCCTATGATTATAGCCATGCACCGAAATTTTACAAAGTAGGATGTTCTCCTGAACATGATTCCTTTCAAAGGCACGAAGGCTACGTAAGTATAATGAAATTGGATTCCTATGCACTTGATGAATAAATTTGGGAAAACTTCCTATTTTCCTCTCTTTGAAAATCCAATACGAAGAACTCAGGTTTAAATGTCCACAGGCCAGACAGTTTACATATACCTATGTGGAAATCAGGGGCTGTAATAGAATATAGAAAGTGAAAACTATGTCAAATCCAAACATGCTCCACCATACTAAATCAATTCAAATACTGTTTTATAAGGCTGATTTGCAAAAATATTATATGTGTGTGTGTGTGTGTGTGTGTGTGTGTATTTTTCAATAAGCTTCATGCCTAGCACAGAGCCCAACGTAGAGCTGAGATCAATGCCTGAGCTGAGATCAGGAGTCAGATGCTTAACCAACAGAGCCACACAGGTGCCCCCAAACATACTTTACATTTAACTTAAAGGCAACTAAAGATACGAGAATACTTCTTACTGTGATATAGTTATCACACTAAATAATTAAAGAGAACAATAAAACCAAAATAGACATCCAAAAATAAAAGTTAATTGACAAGAACTCAAAGTATGACTCAGATATCCACGATCAATATTATTATTCAGCATTCTCTTAGAAATCTTAGCCAAAGCAGTTAGAAAAAAATAGGAGGATGAGCTAAAACTATTGAAAATCATTGTATGTCATATAACTATTATTTGAAGATGATATGCTTCCTTACCATGAAAACATAAGAGATTTAACCAAAAAACTTTTAGAACAAAGAAGATATTATTGGCATCATAGCTTGAAAATAACCAGATAATCATTAAGAATCATTAACTTTTCTAAATACCAACAATAGCCACTTAGAAGACATAATGAGTATATAGAACAGCAATACCCAGGGCAGTCTGGGTGGCTCAGTAGGTTAAGTGTCCGACTTTGACTCTGGTCATGATCTCATGGTTTGTGGGTTCGAGCCCCACACCAGGCTCTGTGCTATCAGCACAGATAGTCAGTAAAGAGCCTGGAGCCTGCTTCAGATTATGTGTCTCCCTCTCTCTCTGCCCTCCCCCCCACACACACTGTGTCTCACTCTCAATAAAAGAATAAACTTTTTTAAATTTAAAAAAAGAAAAGCAAAACCCCTAAGAAAGTTCCAGATATCTCCCCAAAATTAAATTATATTAGATTTTTCATAGGAATCGATCAGCGGTCATCAAGAGCATTCGTCTTCAAACTGAAGCCATGGATGTCTTTAACAGCAGGGTTAAAAACAGCAAATTGATAACCAGTTCCTTTTATGTCTTTACAGAAAGCCTGACTGTGACAATTAGTTGACTGCTAATACTATATTCCAGAGCGGGTGCCCTGCTGGACAAATTAGCTTTCTCTACTGCTTATTCTTACTTCCTTTCCAAATCTTGTGGGTATTTGAGATCTCAGTGATTTGAAAATCTAAATAGGGTAATAGTAGAAGTTTGCTAACAAGTACTAATTAATTGAGCCATATTCCTTCTTCCCCTAAGGCCCTCCCTCGTGGCAGATCAGGAGGCATCCTGACTTTCAAACCACCATCGGGCCTGTGCTGCTGAGTGAGTAATTGCTTCAGGGCTTTCTCCCCCAGCACCTCGAGGCATGAAAGCCTCCAGTGCTTCTCTGGACCTCAAATCCACAGTGGTATAGCCTGTCGCTGTGTAGTTGAACCCCTAAACAGGAAGATCTTTCATTACTTAAATAATAGCAATAATTCAAAGGTGAAGTATAAATATACTATTTTTTTTTAACACATGTATCAAAGTCCTTCCAAAAATATCAAGGTAGATTCCTTTTTTTTTCCTAGTTTGAAGCCTGGCAACATGATTCTGCATGTAAATAAAATGATGTACGCAGTGTGTAATATTACCTTTCAAATTAGGGTATACCTAAAATGAAACCTCAATCACCCTCTAATCTTTTTTTCTTTCTTCTTCTTCTTTTTTTTTTTTAAGTGATAGTTAGGGAGAGAGAAAACGAGCAGAGAGGGGTAGAGGCAGAGAGAGAATCCCAAACAGGCTTGCATTTTCAGTGCAGAGCAAATGTGGGGCTTGATCCCAGGACCCTGAGACAAAATCAAGAGCGGGGCTCAACCCACTGAGCCATCCAGGAGCCCCACCCTAATCTTTTTATTCCGCCATCATTCATTTAACAATACATCTTCCTCATGGTTTTAAGGTTACTTCTATTTATTCACTATATTTAAGGCTTCATTTAGGTAGTAATGTTTTTTTTAATTTTTTTTAATGTTTCTTTGTTTTTGAGAGATAGAGAGACAGACAGAGTGTGAGCAGGCAAGAGGCAGAGAGAGGGAGACACAAATCCAAAGCAAACACTAGGCTCTGAGCTGTCAGCACAGAGCCCCACGTGGGGCTTGAACTCACAAACTGTGAGATCATGACCTGAGTCAAAGTCAGACGCTTAACCAGCTGAGCCATCCAGGCACCCCAAGTAGTAATGTTTTCATCACACTGTAGCACAGGTCAATATGGAAGCAATCAATATCATGGATTATTAGATTTAAACAATCTTAGTAATCATTTCTCTTAAAAATCGGGTAATTTATAGACAACTACACTCTAATCTCATAAAGCAAAGGGTTCAGGATTTCCCCTGGGTTTTTAAAATAAGGTTTTTGGTCAATTAATCTGACAAAGACTAAGGAAAATCGTATTTTCTGTTAAATTCTCTTTAATAGAAAACAAAAGTGATCTGAAAGAAACTCTAGATGGAGTTATTTGGAGACTAAGGACTAATTTATATTTAAGAGCATCAAATCCTAAGGTTATGAAAAACTTTCCTAACAAAATCGTTCTTAAAATGGAAATGTAACTATTGCACTCTGGTCAACATTGTGGCTTGTGAAGCTTGGAATTTACATGAAACTGCACTGATATCGTGTAACAGCTTATTCTGATAGAAAAGTATGTATTTTAAAATTTCACCACCTATTTCAGAGGATAAACAATTCAGTAACATGTCCAGCTGCTAAGACACCAATCACATCACTAACGTAGGAGAAAACATTGTTCTGTCCATTATTCTACTGTGCAGCTATTTATATTAGGAAAATGCTTGGACTTCTGGAATATCAGCTTTGTGACTTCCAGTCTAGCATTTCCATGACTCTAAGAGTCTTACCCATACCTTTAACCCTCAGATACATTCTTGTGCTCACATTTTTATGTCAAAGCTATATACATGTCACTGGCATATAAGTAGATCCAGTGGTTGAAATGTGTGAGTCCGTGTCTCATCCAGGAACTGAAGTAACAACACGACATCTTGCAATGTTAAAATCATTCTTACAAGAAGAATTCTTATTCCAACCAGCTACGTAGGATCGATTTTATAAAATATTATTTTACAAACACAGTCATGCATTGGGGTTTTCGCTAACATCAACTTGAAGAGAACATAGGAAATAATTGTGCTGAATGGTTGGTAAAAAAGTGTTACCAATTGTTCCAATTTTAGCATTAACAGAAACAGGAAAAGATAACACAAATAGACATTCTCCTGATCTCTTGGGCAAATCTGTCTGATTAACTGTAAGCAGGCAGGTCTTTCTGAGAAGACAATAAATTAAACTTTTCTTATTCTATTGAAATACTCAAAACTCAAATATCTAATGAAAATGGTCTTTCCCAAACTGAACATTGTTCTGGGACTCTTACTCCATTAAAAAAAAAAAATACAAGAAAGTAAACTTAAATTGATTTGTGTTAATTTGTATAAACTGACCAAGTATTTTATCTTTCATATATCTCCATAAAATATTTCTTTATTTCAGAAGGAAGTATGTATCCCTGAGTCTTTATTTTTAGCCTTTGAAGTCAATGAAAGAGATTCAAATCACTTAGGGGCCAAATGGGGTCTACATTCTCAAATTCAGGTCAGTTCAATAAACCTAAAGCAAATGATTTTTCTGCATATTTCCTTTATCTTAATAAAGGAAATGTCTCAAAGCAAAAAACATATATTTTTTTAATTGTTCTATAAATTTCATATAACACTTCTTTCTCATCTGAAGGGGAGAACAGCCATAAGTAAGAGCAATGTAAGCAGTTTTACATAATATGACTTCAAAAATAATCTAGGCTATGTGCACTGTGGGGAAAAACAATTCTCATCACATATTTGCTCAGACAAGGTGAATTATGCACTTAACACGTGTACTATAAGTTATTTTTATTACAAATTTTTGCACTGGTGTATTTTAATGGCTATACTAATCTGAAATTAGATTTAGGATCACATTTATAACCTCAATCCATGATTTTTTTGGCTCAGGCACAACTGTTATGGACCTCCTACCCTTATTTCAAATTACCCCTCATCTCTTCTGAAAGGATCTAAGGCCTTAGATCATATATGCTCAAACTAATTTCCCTCAGCAGCTTTAAAACATCTGCCATTTTCTTTACTGCTCAGCCTTCCACATTGCTGCTGTCGATGGAAATGCTTTTGTGCTAACAGAGGTGCTTTTCAAAACATACTTACCATGAAATCAATGGTGGCACTTCCATCCTATGAAGCCACAGGAACACCTCTGTTGTCAATTCCAGAGCTGCCATTGGGGCCATCTCCAGTGACCACCATTGCCTTCAGTACGAATATTTGTTGGTACCCATTATAGCCATGGCATGTTCTCTCCAACATCTTCTCTCGTTCTAATCAAACCTTGAACTCATGCCTCTATCCGTCCATGTGCCATTGGCAATGCCAAGTGAAGGGATATACATCATCTTTGCCCACTGGTATTCCTCCATATTACAGAAGTTAGGAGGTAGACCACTGAGGTTCCCCAACAACTGACAGAGATCTCAGTCTTTATGCCAAGACCCCCTTCCCCAAAAAACAGGAATCAATGTCTGGGGATTAGATCATGGGACAATATGATTGGCAAACACTGTACTGTAATCAAAATTCCCTTTCCTCTCTGGTCCTGAGCTATTGGCATAACATCAAGCTTGTGTGCCTGACTGTCTCTTTCCTTGGAATTAACCCTTTCCTAGGAGTCATTTTACTTTTTTCTTAAATGGAAATGCAATAAGCAAGCCAAATGGTAGCTACAAAGAGCTTAGCAAAGTTTGAATTTAATATAGAATTTTATTGATATAGCATAACTCTTTAATCTGATGGCTAAAAAGTATTTTTAAAAATTTCCCCAATATTTAAAAGAAACTAGGCTTTTAAAAAATGTGATTTCTGCCCAACTGCTAAAATATTGACCACATCACTGACATATCAGAAAACCTAAATTTCTGTATCAGTTTTGTCACTAAAAAGTTTTGGGCTCCTTTAAACCACCCATCCTCAGACATGCACTGAGTCCTAGACTGAACATACTTGAATCAACTAAACTGGGATTCCACTCACACACAAACACGCACAGACACATGGAGTGGTTCTCTAGCACTCTCCCTCTTCATATACTATTTTTGAGGGGCCAAAGGGAAGAGAGAGAGGGAGAGAGAAAATCTCAAGTAGGCTCCACATTGTCAGCACAAAGCCCAGCGTGGGGCTTGATTCCACTACCTCAAGATCGTAACCTGAGTCAAAATCAAGAGTCTGATGCTTAGCCAACTGAGCCGCCAAGGTGGCCACTTTTCAAGTACAGTAATTCTGAAGTTCCCTTTCTCAGAAGGCTAATCATCATCAGGTCAGTGCATAGCTGGAAATGGGCAAAGACAATGAGCTGGGATTGGAAGACCAGTCTACACACACAAAGACCAAGTTCTGGGCAAGATGGAGCAGAGGGCATGTGGGCAAACCCAGTCCCATTTACTCTCACTAATGCTTTCTTTGTTAAGCATCTAAAAGGTGGATACATACTGATATTTACTTATAGGATGACAATTTATGCTCACTGTAATAATACTCTGGGGGAATATCTAATTACCCTTTTGCCTAAGTAATCACATTGGTAGATGATATAAAACTTTTTTAAAATTAACAAGAAGTAATCATCTTCTACAATATCTCAAGTTTCTAAAATCATGTATTTTTTCTTCATGCACAGACCATAAAATTGCACATTTCATTTGCTATTGAATCTTTTTTTGGAGGGTCTCCCCAAAGCAGGTGATCAGGGTGGGTTTGAGTAGAGCTGTAGAAAATAATTTGTGTCTTTCTTTTTTTTAATTTAATTTTTTTATTAATTTATTTTTGAGAGAAACAGAGACAGTGTGAGCATGGGAGGGGCAGAGAGAGAGGAGAAAGAGAATCCCACGCAGGCTCCCTGCTGTCAGGACAGAGCCCAATGCAGGACTCAAACTCATAAAACTGTGAGATCATGATCTGAGCTGAAACTGAGAGTCAGACACTTAACAGACTGAGCCACCTGTGCACCCTGCAAATAATCTTTTTCTAAATGTCAACTGTGTTCCAGAAGAGAGATGATATAACCCCTACCCATGCAATGTCTAGCTGCTTTTGTCAGGATGATAGTAAATCATTTCTGGATTTTCCATCTAAAGTTTCTTCTTTTTGTTTTTTCCACTCTACTCTACCTACCTTTGAGCTATAAAATTTTCTCTCTCTCTCTCTCTCTCTCTCACCATTTTCCAGAACCAGGCCAACGAACTATCACTCATGACAATGACTACCTTCCATGCCCATCCTCATCCCCCAGATATGGGAATAAGCCCGTAGTGGTGGTTCTCAACGCCAGCTGTCCACCAAAAGGCCTTGTAGAAAACCTGGAATATCAATCTGCTCTAGAATCATGCTGAAGGTTATGACTGCCAGAGAGTCCCTCGCACCTAGATAATTCTGGAAGTTCTCTGTTGAGAAGCACTAACACAGGAACATAAAGTCTAATTGCAGGGATATGTAAGAGTGATAAAACAATATATGTTTACCTAAGCAATTATACTCTCCTCATAGAAAGTCTTACATACAAAACCAGCATCAAGGAACTTGGCCTTTGGAGTAAGCTTTCTTTAAAATCATGGAGAAATTACTCTTTCCTGGTACACAGAACTCACTCAGCCTATGTCTAGGAATACCCTTTGTATTCAGACTTTTCTTATATCATAGAACTGATGTGAGAAATAACACATACAATTGAGACCTGGGAATATTATATTGCAGGTCAATATTGGTGAAGCAGCATTTTGGGGGTTGAAACATTATAGTTCTCCAAGGGTTCTTGAAATTCTCCCATGCAGATTTGCACAGCTAAATTTCCAGGTCTAGTTAGCTACAATCACATTGCTTAGTACTAGCCACCAGCCACAAATATTATAGAGTTCTTGAAATAACCTAGCCCACATTAGAATTTGTTGTCAATATAAAACACACACAGATTTCAAAGACTTCATACCAAAAAGGAAAAAAAAAGTGAAATATCCTTAAATTTTTACATTGATTACAACTTGAAATAATATTTGTAGATACTGTTTTAACTAAAGGTTATTATTAAAATGAGTTCACTAGTTTCTTTTTAATTTTATTAATGTGAGCTGTTAGAAAATGTAAAATTATGTATGTGGCTCACATTATATTTCTCTTGTATAACGCTTGCCTATAATTACTTCCACCCCAACACTTATCACAAATGTCATCATTTTCATAGGCTTCATCCTATCCTCTCTCACCAACACCTGCTCTACCATAAATGCAGTTATTCTCCATGACTCACTTTATTCAGCTTCTAACAGCCAAACCATCAAGTTGGTATTCCGCCTCTGAACATTCATCAAAAACCTTAAAATTCAAGGTAACCACATAGGCTTCTCATCTTCTGGGATCACAGAGAATAATAATTCTTACTGAAAAAACCTGAACACTTCTGTTGCATATAAATCTGAAGAAGAAGAAAAAAAAAAAGCCTGGTCCATCATTGATTTGGGCTAAGGGACACACCTCTCTCCTCAGGTGAAATACCCTAGCTCCATAAGAAAAATGCATTTCCCATCATGGGAACCAAAGACCTAAAAAACTCTTCCTTGGGCTGAAGGTACCAGAAGTTTTCCTTCAGAGTCCAGGGTTGAGCAAGAAGAAACCAGACGAATGCCATGGGTCCCTAAGTCCCTCCTTCATGCTGCTGAACATCTATCACTCTGCCAGCATGGAGGTCACTGATCTTGAACGTCTGACCCAGCTCTGGAGTCTCTCTTCTGAATGTGTCAACAACCTCTCCAGATGGTATCCTGATATTCCTTTACAATGCCCTGTCTGTAGGTGCAGTGACACCTCCCATTAAAAAAAAAAGAGGGAAGGCAGATGGCAGTGGGGTGAGATGTGAAGGTCACAGAATCCAACAAGCCTTGGCTTAAATCCCTTATTCTACCATTTATTCTCTTTCTTACTTCAGTCAAGGTAAAACCTTGATTTCCTCACCTGTAAAATGAGAAAG
>NC_043706.1:18372335-18394835 GCF_006229205.1 Suricata suricatta | reverse complement strand
TAGAATGATCTTGTAGAAGATGTGCTCAGCGTTTATTCTTGCGTGTGTCCACATTCATTTTAAACTGCTAACTTCCAGCACGTGAACGAATTACTTGTTGAAATCTAACCAGGGACAGAGACGATCCAAGATTTCAGCAAGAGTCAAAATCCTGTGAAGTGCCAAGAGTTTTCCCGTCTTCTGGGACTTACACAAATGTCATAAAACGCCACCTCCCTGGAAACCGGAATTCATTACATGACTGGGAAAGCCATTAATATTAGGATGCATAATAAATGTTCAAAAATGAAAATGAATGGCCAGAAATATTATTAGAGTCCGCAGACTCTTACAAGTTCCAAATGAACCCTTGATAACTGTCAGACTAAATTTTAAAAATATCCGTAGTGGAAATGCTCACATTTCAGATTAAATTATAAAATTTAGGTTAGCCATAAGCCAAAAAGCCAGAAAGATAAAGCATGGAGAAATGAGCAAGCCCCGGCTACACATAAGGATATCAGACAACACATTAAATCAAGTTTCTGATGACTGGATTCAGAATAACAAAATGTCTTGTCCATTTTAAAACCCTGGGTCATTGGTTTTAGTAGATTTCCTGGAGCTTCTAACATTGCCATTTTGCATTAAAATGTTTACCAAAAAAACTGACTTCTTTTTAAAAACGTCTTCGTTTATTCTTTTAAATATCATAAAGCAATTAAATCATAATACAACAGGTTGCATACATAGCCTGGTATCAGAAACGCATGTTAAAGATTTAGGACCACATAAGCCACATAGTCAACCAGAATGCAGGGCCCGTTGTCCTGCAAGTCTCCTCTTTGAAACATAAGGCAAATAGTGTACAACAGGTGAAAAATGGATTTCCTATGACTGTAAATGATTTCAAGGAAACACATGGACTCCAGAGATCTTTGAATGTTTCTGAAAACATTCAAAACCTTTTCCCTTCTGTTCAAATCACATGGTATTATCTGCTTCTACACTAGTATTCCATATTTAGTGGGATAACCTTGGTGAAAAATGTTTGAAAGACAGGATTCAGCACTAGTCAAGCACACATGTAAAATCAACGCCCCAGAGGAGTAAAAATCACAACTCCCCCCCCCAAAAAATTCAACTAGTATTTCAAGATTTTCTTTTAAAGAAAATGCATAACAACTATTGTTTAGAGAAAAGTCCGATAACTTCAAAGACTTTTTTCCAGCTTTCAGGAATTCTGAGATTTCTTTTTAACATCTGTCATTAAAGTAATATGATGTATTCTGTGCAGTTGCTCTATTTAAAAGATAAAAATAGCATCACAACCTCATTCAAATCCTAAGATGTACAGTATTATGGTCATGTATAAAAATGTATGCTTAAATAACAAGAGATAATAAATTTCACTAATTTATATCCCTACTGAACTTTTAAATTAAACACGGAAGACTACATTCACTAAAAATCTGGTAAACTTTTACAAACAGTAGTTCAGAACTGCACGAAATGTTCCTACATTTTATTAAGAAAGGGGGTGAAGTGTGATTGTTTATTGAGGGTTTGGGGAGTTGTTGTTTGTTTTGTTTTTTCACAGTCTTCACCTGAGGTAGCAGCAGATAGGAGTTTTCTTGTCGTGCTTCTGTAATTTGGGGACTTCAGCTCCTTTCAGATCCAGTTAAACACGCTTTTAAATAGATGGATGTGGCCTATTAATAGACCTCATTTCCTTACTAAGGGCTTCAAATGAAATTATGTGCTTTCCCTCGAATGTGTAAAAAGGTTGCAAAGCTATTTTTTCACGAAAGCATAGATTTAAAGGAAGGCCAGATCTGATAGTACACACCAGAGATAAAGTCTTGGAGGGGATTAGCAAGTGAGGGATGGTATTTTGTGACCTCTTTACTACTAACATACGTTCAAGAGGAAACTGGGGCTGAGTTCCCACTTTTCTCCTGCCAATTTCTTTCCGCTTTCCTCTCCTCCGCACATGAGCACCTTTAAGGGGGGAAACTGTGCCCTCATCCACCGCCTGTCCATTCAGGTGCTCTCCTTCCGGAAGAGATTTCTCTCCTAAGCTCCTGCAAATGAATCCTTTGCTTATATTTCACATTAATGCCTTCTTTCTTTGCCACTTGTTAAGTTAGCTTATTTATGGAACTTTTATTATTTTTAATAATCTCACATCAAACTACTAAATATGTGTATGAAATTGGGAAACAAAATTTGATCATCAGGATCTTTCTGCTTCTCACTGATATGTACATAGTCCTGAAGAAAAGCAGAAGGCTTAGAAATCTTGACCACAGATAGGCCTGATGGCTTTTTTCCCCCTTTACATTGCTATTTAATTGATATAACCGGACTCTACATCAAATCAAAGTAGGCAGTTCCTGGGAACGCGTTTATTTTACATGTGTGCTTGACTAGTGCTGAATCCGGTCTTTCAAACATTTTTCACCAAGGTTATCCCACTAAATATGGAATACTAGTGTAGAAGCAGATAATACCATGTGATTTTAACAGAAGAGAAAAGGTAAAAAACAAAAAAAACAAAAAAACAAAAAAACCTGCCTGGAATTGGTTAAGACCTGACAGCGATTTGGATATCTTCCTCTTCGTCAAAAAACAACAAATACCTTTTGATGCAATACGGTCAACTTGAAGAAAAAGAAAAAAAAACCGCTATAGAGTCAACAAAGAACAACCACAAACTCATTTATAACCAGTGAGGAGCAAAACGTAGGAAGTCTTTAAAAGAATGTGATTGTTGTCGGACGGAATGGGGTGCACCCCGCGCAACGTTCAGCTCGGCTTGCAGTCAAAGCCATGGCCGAGGGGCGCGGCCGGCGCCGCTGCCAGCCTGGTGGGCACAGACCAGCAAGAAAGTGAATTCTGCATACTGCACAGATCATCGCTCGGTTCAGGGCAGTCAGATTGCATCTGGGATCAACCGATCGTGCTTGATGGAACCGTCAGCCCTCATTTGTGTCTAGCTGTTTTCCTCTGTCCGGCTGTAAACAAGGCCGGCTGGGGGCTGCTGCCTCCCCCCGAGTACGCAGGGAGACCTCACAGTCAGACCTCTCCAGGGGCCTCCGCCTTCCCCCAACGGCTCAGTCTTCCGGACAGCGGTTCCAAACCACGACCCGGCACGTCACAAAGCGAGGCCACTTAGGAGTGACAGAGTCGAGGGCCTCCTTTCAGAAACATACCTTAGATTCCTACACACTCTGGCAGGGCGCGTCTCTTCCATGAAATTAATTCAGGTATTCCTGATAGGAACCACCGTGTTTGTTTGGGTTTTTTTGTTGTTGTTGTTGTGTTGTGTTGTGTTTTCCAGCAGACTAGCTCAGCAGATTTATCTTGCTGGGGAGGAGGGAGTGGTGGAGATTGTTTTAGTTCTGTCACTGCTGTGGGGCTTTGCTTGGATCAGCCAAAAAAAAAAAAAAAAACAAAAAAACCCAAACCAGACACAGATAGAAATACTGTCAATCCAGTCCACCTCCAGGAACCTAATCATGCCTGAATTGCTGGGAGGAGTGAACGGTGGTAAACAGGAACAGGTAAGGTCGGTTGGATTCTGTTTTCATCTACTTCGTCCACACTGTTGCCTTTACAATAAAGCAAAAGACTGTTGTGAAGGAACTGGCATCTCAGTAATAATAGGCAGGGGGTGTTGTTGAAGCCATTTTCCTGGGCCAGTGGCATAAAGGTAACATTTAGTATTCACTACATTGAGTTCTCTTAGCCAGCTGGTCGGTCCCTGCTAAGACTTTCATTTATGCAGCTTGAGCTGGAACCTTTTGTTGTTCTCCCAGTCTATTACTTTGTCTATTTAAGGGACAACAGCCAAAGTGAAACAGCTTGCAATTTGCACCTGTCTGCTCTAAACATTCCATGTTGGATTATATGGGGAGCAAACTCTTCATTGCTAATGAGCACAAGACTGGGTAAGGCTGAACGCAGTTTTGTTGGGGGGCTTATAAGGGTATTTTAGTGCGTGTTTCCCCCCCTTTTCTAAGTAATCGGATAGGGACCACCCTATTCTCACGTTTTAGAATTCCTAGAGTAAAACAATACAATTCAGAAAAAAAGGAAGTAAAGTTGTGTAATCTTTAAAGAAAAATTTAAATGTCGTGTAACTAAGAATTGAATCAGCATTCAGTCTGAATTGCCTCAGACAAGAGAGAAAAAATTTAAATACTAGGTCATTTCGAATTGTTTTAAGCACAAAATACCTAGAGAGAGCCTTGATTTGTAAAATTGGCCATGGAAAAAAGTTGATAAAAAATTTTTAGATGTTATAGAAACAGTACTGGTTTAGGAAATAGTATCGAGTGTCTAAAAGTAAACCAATGTTCTCTGCTTATATTACCTTTGAAATTTTAATTGACTGGATGGAAAATAAAAATTCAAGAGATTGAGTTCAAAGTCATACCTCGATAGAGCTATATGTGATAGCATCATGCGAATCATAGAGCACATTGTCCAAATGCAAAAGTGTCAGCCCATGGTTCTCTCCAACCTTTTCTGGAAGTCCTCTGCATCCCCCGTAGCTCTGAGGAATTATATCAGTGAGCTACCATCTATTTTTAAAGAAATTAAATGAAATGAAAGAACTTGAAGTCAGGCTTATGACATTTCCCCAAACCTTATGGATTTTTTAAAAAATTATCATAAAAATGTTTGGATAATTTCCCAAAATATCATTGGAAATTATCAAAAATTTAGTAAAAAAATATATGTATATATACATATACTATATACACATATACAGAATATATAATGAATATGTATGAAAACAGAATACACTGAATACATATAAACAATATATATATATACACACATACATATTTAGAATATATACTGAATATATATAGAAACTGAATATATGTATGTGTGTGTATATATATATACACACACACACATATATATGCTCTTAATCAAAGGATTGGTGTGACATTTGGATTCCAGAAATCCCTCACATTGGCACCTTCTGTTGCAGTGATAACTGATAATGGCGATGAGCTTAATGAAGCCGAGGTGGTCACAAATATGGTCTCACTCGTAATTTCTATAGTTCCCTGTGGCTGCTGGCCCACATCTCGCCTGACAGGTAACACCCCAGCTCGTCAGGGACGGACCCTCTCACGCGCCTTTAGGGGGTCTTTCAGTCATGGCCGAGTCTGGCCAGGTCAAAGGGTTGAGCCATGTGTAATTCAGAACAGAGGAGGTCCCACGGTCTCTCCACAAAAACAATTACACTACTTATTTCACTCGAGCCCTTGCCCCAAACTCACAAGCCTCACATTTTCAGGGCAGTCAACCTAATTCTGCCCCTGGGCGATAAGCCACATGAAAATATGTGGTGCTGTGTTTATAAATCTAATCAAAAATAGAAACAGTGGACGGGCTTACTGAGGCCCTATTATGGATCATGGGAATCCTTGGAAATTCTGAAGGCACTTTTGTTTGACTTCCATAGACTCTCTTTTGCTATTACATTGTCTGTTACACTCGTTAATCATCCTCTTTACTCGTGAGTGCTACCAAGGAGGCTAAATTTCTACTCACTTCTATACTTTGTGTTGTGGATGATATTATGAAAAATAAAGCTTGAAAGGCTGCTTTTAAAGGAAAAAATCAAAGAAGGAACTACAGTTACATCAATCTTACCTCTCTATCCATGTTCTCGGCCCCTTGCCCTTGGCGATGCACAGATTTAAATCAAGTCCTCCTAAAAAAGACAAATAATATTTAAAAACTGGAATAAATCGGTCTGACCATGAGGAATATCGAGCAATTTGGGGCTGGAGAGCTAGGGTGTTACTTAATGGTCCCTTAAACACTCGGTGTTGAGCCACAGGATTTGATTTGAGGTCCTGTTTTTATCGTTGTTCTTGTTTGCTCAGAGCCAGACTTCTAACAAACTGAGAGGCAGTGAACATTCACAAAATGTTTCACAAAGGGAGTGTCTAGGAAAAATCCAGACTTGATCAAGACAGTCTAGCTTTCCTGTTGTATGCCAAAAGGTGACTAATTCAGACTGCTCCAAAATTATGCTAAAAATGTGCTGTTGAGGCTTTCGTTAGCTGTACTTTGTTATCTTTTTTAAAAAATAAGATCTGGGTCCCAACTGTCATAAATAGGGAACATCTGATAAAGTCCATGATAAGTTTGGGCACTTAGGGACCAAGCAGATTAAATTCTGAGAATGTCATCCAGCTCCGACAGGTAGGACACAGATTTTCATGAAAGGCAATGTATCTTCAATACTCTTAAAACGCCTTAGAGCTGTGTGATAAATTATCAGGTTTAATCTGCAAGCGATTACATTTGATATTATTTCCATTGATAAAGATATTACATGAGAACACAGTCTGGGACCAGATGATTATAAAAATATGTGGAAATAATAATAAATGGGAATTTTTTTAATGAGCAATGTCGTCCCAACATTTATTAGATTATTATAAGCATTTGCCGAAAAAGCCTTTTAAACTTGGAATTTGCCCTTTCCAAAAGTGATTATCAGTGATTGGCAGCAAAACAAAGTACATCATGTCTGATTGATCTATGGGACAAAAATTTTTTTTGAGCTCCCAACTGTAGTTTGAAAAAGTCACTTCACAATGTGCGTATGAGCTCTTATAAGGCTCACAATGTTGAAAAATGAAAGATTTTAGTCCTTCTCATGTTAATTTCAGAACATCTTGTTTATGTCTGAGTCACATAAAAGATTCAAAGACTGTATTGATTACTTCCTAAACTAAGGGAAGTGCATATAAAAACTTTTAAAGGGAAAGAGTCCACATCAAAATCAGGAAATTTTAGCCAAAGAGCAGAAGACTGATTTGCTTATTTTTGCCACTGCACAGTCACTGCAGTGTGATTCAAAAACACAATTTTTCCAAGAATGTATGTGGAGTGGCCACATTATTCTAACAGTTAAGATTTGTCTTTAAAATATCTGCAGTTTGTAAATTGTCTCATGTTATTGTCATCATAAATGTATTTTGCAGGCATATACTCCAAAATGTACAAGCCAAAAACACACTGAGTGCCTTAACTCACATCAATATTGTGCTCAGAAAAGTTTCCAGTAAGGCAGACCGCTTCTCTTCCTTCACAGAAGGCTGCGTTTTAGACATCTTTACTTTGAATATAATAGGAGTACAATATGAATCGGGAACATCTTGAAATAAGGTCAGACTCCTTACATTGTCCCATGTAAAATTATCAGCTTAGTCTAGAAAATGGTTTGATAAGACTGAGTGGTGTATCATGTAAAAAGCAGCCCTCTCTAGAGAAGTAAAACTGTATATTCCCCTGTTTCATGAGACAAGGGTGTGGCCTGGAATCCCGCCCTCCTTGGGAATCTCTGGGAGATTAGATCGAGCATTATTTGCAATAAACAGTCTCAGTCTCCGTGCATCCACAAGCTGGAATGTGGGAGTCAGATCCCTTACAACCTGCAGAGTAGAGGCATTGAAGACCGATCCTTGCCTCCTCCTCACCCTACTCCCTTGCACCACAGACCTATCAGTGACCATGTGACCAGGCTCGAGGACATAAAAAAAGATGTGGGCAAGGTATCATTGCTAATCTAAATAGTGACACACAAGTGTATGTTCCCAGTGCCATTTCTAGGAATTTAATTCAGGCCTCCGAGACGGGAAGGAATTGTTAAAAGGTCAGCTGCTAAGTGCTGTGGCAAAGGGGAGGTGGGGAGGTGAAGAGAAAAATAGACGTGAGGCAAGTTCCAGGGACCAGAGATGCTGAATCAGCGAGAAAGATCCACAGGCAGTACAGCAGACTCTGAGGAACAGGCAGGATTAGGAATTAAGTAGAAAATGAGAGTTGGAAAAACACTGTGGGCACAGAATGGTGAATGAAAGTGAGAATAAGTTCGTAGAACAGCGTGTAGAATCTGTCCGCAGATAATCATTTCAACAAGTTAGTGATTAATGAGCAGCCACCACACCCTCTAAAATATTGATCACTTGTGTAACTGGCAAGAAAATGGAGCCGATCAAAGGACTGGTGTGTTTGCTGAACTGTCTGTATATCTACGTTTTCATGAACATCCAAAATACCTTCCTTTTAAAAAAAAAAAAAAGAATAAATAACAGTTATGAATATGATACATTTACCAAAAACCTTGGCTTAGGCCTTTCAGGCACATTGGATTTAATGAACTAATGGACACCATTACAGACTTCTCACTATGACTACAAATTTGGACCACAGTGTAGCACGTCCGTTGAAATGCAAGGGAACTACCATAGCAATTGTTTTTAAAAACCAGTCTCAAATCTGCAAGTAGGTTTACAATTGCTCTCTCGCCTGCTTACAAGGGATCTGTTGGCCACGTTCTGTTGAGCCTACGTTAATAACCACCTGCTAATTTGTATAGTCACTTTTTTTTTCGGAGTGTTTGTTCAAAGGCTGATTTTTAAATGGCTTTCCCTGAAATTGTTGACCTTGTATTGCAAATTAAATCCTGGAATTGCCAAATCTCTGACAACTGGTTCACTGCTTCCAGAGAAGGGAATTAACATGGCTACAGCTGTCATTCTATTGCATTTTTCTTCTCAAGCAGACCAGCAAGGGCAAAGATGGTGTTAGACAGAGGTCGCAAGCCAGATTCTGTCTGCAAACATGTTTTGTTTGACCTCCACAGTGATTTAAAACATATTGAGTCTCTATTTAAAACTAAGAAAATTGCTGACTCCTGCCTTCTCTTGGAAAATTAATAAATTTTGGCAAGCGAAGGTCACCTTCCGTGGTGAGCAGTGGAAGCATGCTCTCTAAGTGGTGCTCTCCTGGTCTACAGTTCACACTCACCCTACTGCAAACCACAGGCCAGAATGTAAGTATCATAGGGCAGACCTAATTTAACTTACTGTTATATCCTCAGAACCTAGAACAGAGCCTGGCAAATAGTGGGGGCTTGAGAAATATTTAAGGTCAGATGAAATGATCTCTGGGGCGAACAGATAAGTTGAATTGGGTGTCTTTAAGACACTAGGCATGTTCATGGGGCGCCTGGGTGGCTCAGTCAGTTAAGCATCTGACTCTTGATTTTGGCTCAGGTCATGATCCCAGGGTCAGGGCAGCAAGTCCTACCTACATCAGGCTCCTCACTGAGCATGGAGGCTGCTTGAGATTCTCGCTCTCTCTTCCTGTGTCCCTCTCTCTTGCTCACGTTCTCTCTCTTTCTAACAAAAATAATAATTAACTTTTAAAAAGACAATAGGCATGTCCAGGAACTGTCACACCACATGTTTCAATTTTTTTAAAAATCTGTGGGGCCGCTTGGGTGGCTGTCAGTTAAGTATCAGACTTCGGCTCGGGTCATGATCTCACGGTTCGCGGATTTGAGCCCCACGTCAGGCTCTGTGCTGACAGCTGAGAGCCTGGAGCCTACTTCAGATTCTGTGTCTCCCTCTCTCTGCCCCTCCCCTGCTCCTTATCTATCTCCCTGAAAAATAAATAAACATTAAAAATTATTCTGAAAATCTGTACAGATCAAATAAATTCTGCCAGTTCTCAGGCAGAAAGAGACAAAGTACCTACCTATTATTCTGCTTGCTCTGCTGTTTTCCTTATAAAGAAATATTTCTCTTTACCTAAACCCAAAGCACACTATTGCGTTAAATAGTGTAACAGTGTGGAACAATCTTGTGTTTATAGCTCAAAAGGCATTGGTTCAGATTTCTTGCACACAGGGGAGGTCCTTCACCTCAAAAAGTCTCCAGTTACTCTGCATAATGGTTGAGAATATTTGAAAACTATGCATGTCAGACTTCTGGCTCCCACTTAGGATATAGGAAGCTGGAAAGGTGCTGTTCCCAAAAATAGAGCAAGCTACATCCTGAATATCTACAAATTCACAAGTTCTAGTAAATCCATCAGAAAGCTGAAGTCATGACATATTCTACTAACCCAAAATCTCAGAAAAGAAGGTGCTCCTAAGGAGTAACACAATGCCGGTACGTGCTTTCTGAGGCACACACAAGCCCCCACAGTAGCTGGTAAAACTTCAGCTATAAATTGCCAACAAGCTTCTAACGTCTGAATGTGACCTAGTGTGAGAATATAGAACTCAAGGGGTTGAAGGATCATGAGACACAAGAGGAACTCACACCCTTTCACAGACTTACATGAGAACCATGGATTTCCTGGGTTCTCAGAAGAAAGACTGGTAACAAGGCAAGAGTTCAGAGCATTGGTTCTAAACAAGAAGCAATTATACCTCCAAGAGGATATTTGGCAACATGTGGAGACTTTTTTTTAAGTTTATTTATTTATTTTGAGAGAGAGAGAGGGAGGGAGAGAGAGAGAGAGAGAACAAGTGGGAGGGTAGTGGAGAACAAGAGGGAGAGAGAGAATTTCAAGAAAGCTCCACACTGGCAGCTCAGAGCCGGACTTGGGGCTTGAACCCACAAACCACGAGATTGTAACCCAAGCCGAAGTTTGATACTTAACTGACTGAGCCACCCAGGCACCCCAACATTTTAAATTGCCATATCTGGGGGGTGCTATTTGTACCCAGTGGTTAGAGGCCAGGAATGTTGCTGACCATCGGCTGTGCATAGACTAGCACCTTATTACAAAGAATTACTCAATCCAAAATGTCAATAAAACTGCAGTTGAGAATCCCTGGTCCAGAGAAATCCTCCTTTGTAATGGAATGAGGCCACTGCAGGAAAGCACTAAGCCCCACCTGGATACTCCACCTTTTTCTCCTCTTAGGCACAAAAGCCTTACTTCCTGGGAAATGGCAGCAAACGTTATTGCCCTCCACCTCCCAACAAGATTAGGACCCATTGCAGCTGAGAGAAGAGAACACAAAAATACCCTCTAGTCCTGGGCTTGGAGCAAGAAAACATCCTGGCCCAGACTACTAGAAGTGTCCTATTGAAGAAAGAGGGACAGGATCTGAGATGGCCCGACCCTTGGGACCCAGAGACACAGCAGCTTCCAGAAGGGACTACTCACCCATCTTACCATCAGGCTACCAGGCATTGAACAGCAGGGAACATCAAAGCACAGCTGGGAGAGGAGAGAGGATATGAACAGAGATGCTACTTCACATGTCATCACAAAGGAAAGACTTCATCCTGATGCTTGAGCAGACATTGAGGGAATTTCAAAAACCTCCAACCATTCTAAGCATAAATCAAGGCGAGAGGAATCCCAAGCCTGTGGGGCACTTGATGATATAACCATAACAACAACAAAATACAAACTCAGTTTAAGTACTGGCTAGACCGACCAAGCCTCTCACATGGAAAGACTAGCAAAATAAAAGATAAGCCATTGGTGGCTGTGAATAACATCTACTTCACTCTCTATGGTTCCGCCCAGGATGACCTGCTTCCAAATAATGTTAGGTAACCAATAAGGAAGCAAGGGAAAATAAAATAAAACACTCTATCAAAAAGATAAAATGATCAATAGAAATGGACTCAGATACAAACTAAATATTTTGTTGGATCTGTCAGACAGACAAATTAAAATAACTAGATAAAGTGACATCACTGAGATGGCAACGTAAGTCAGCCCTGACTTCAGTCCCCCTGAGGAAAAGAACAACCAGCAACACCGTAGGCAAGACACCATTGTGAAAATCTTAAAACCCAGGAGTTGAGGCCAAAGTACACTCCTGACAACAGAGACCGTGGATGCCATTAGAAAAATAAGAGGAGGGGCGCGTGGGTTGGTTAAGCGTCCAATTTTGGCTTGGGTCATAATTCCATAGTTCATGAGTTCAAGCCCCACATGGGGCTCATTGCTGTCAGTGCAGACCCGGCTTCGGATCCTCTGTTCCCTTCTCTTTCTACCCCTCCCCAGTGTGCACTCTCTCTCAAAACTAAATAAGTATTTAGAAAAAAAATAAGAGGAGGCATTTCATTGACTTCATCAACCATCCCTTAGGTCAGCATAAAGCCCAACAGGTTTTCCTGTGCCTACAGTTTCTCCAGTGGGAAAAAAGAGAATCACTGTGGACATCAACTCTTTAAGCACTGAGGGATGCTTCCTGGATGGCTCACTTAGGTCTTACCTACAGAGCATCCCTGGGTGCTCAAAAACTGTGGAAACTGGGTAGACATAGAGAAGGGGGTGGAGCTTATAGTAACCATTGCTCCGGTCTCAGTGGACTGTGTTCCTCATCCTTGCAGCACCTGAACAGATATCCAAGCTGGCAGCCCTGTTTCTATCAGGGCTGAGTTGGTGGCTCCATCTGGTCAATGATCTCAGTTGGCAGTTCTGCCTGATTTGAATCCCCCACCAAAGCGTTTTGCTGCCATGGGGCATATCCTGTAGCCCACCTGGACAAGGGTGTAAGCTTGCAGACCCCTCGCCCAACTGCTGGGCAAATCCTATAGTCCTGCCCCACCAGGAAGCACGGCCACAGATGCCCAGCAGGAACAAAGCACACTCTCTGACCTGCCTGGGTGGGGAGCCAAGCCAGCAGCCTTGCCCAATTGTTGAGCTTTAACCTCTGGCCCTGCATAATCAAAGACCCTAACCAGTACCTCCAAGGAGCCTGAGAGCCGCACCTACAGTAATACCCAGTGTAGAACCCAGCCTACAATCTCACTCAGCAGTGAAGCCCAGCCTATGGTTCCACTTGATTGTTAAACACAAACCGAGGCCTTAGCCAGGCAGAGTCCAGCCAAAGACCCTGGCCAATCATGGAGCATAACCTGTGGCCTTACCCAACCAGGCACTGCAGAAAGTGACCTTGCCCAACTGTAAAGTACAGCCTCCAACCCCGCATAATTGGAGGCTCCTTCTGACCAGAGAACCTGACCAGCCGCCATGCCCAACAGCAAAGCATAGCCAATGACCTCCTAGATCACAAAGCCCAGACTATAGCCACACCTAACTCCAGAGTACAGTCTATGGCCCCAGCTGATCACAGAGTACTGCCTGGAGTGCCATCCAACCATCCAACTTGGCCTATGACCCTGTCTGAACAGAGTACCAGTGGCATCATTGAATAGAAAAGCATACCTTGAGACCCCACACCACCAAGATTCTGGAGTACAACCCACAGCCTTGCCTAGTCATGGATTCCCACCAGTAGCACTAGGCTATAAGGGATTAGAGTCTATAACCAGCTGAATCAGAGGTAATGCAGAGCCCAGATAGTGGCCCCACCTTACTGTAGAAATAGCTAGCAGCTACGTCCAGCCAGGGAGCCCACCAAGTAGCCTGGCTTCAATACAGAGCTTAACCCATGAAACCCAGCCAGCAGCACCCCATCCCCTAACCCCCACCCCAGACCATAGACAGTAAGCTTGCCAGACTAAAGAACCAAATAGTAAGCCTTGCATGCCCATGTATACTAGCACCTGACCAGTCTAGTACCCCAAGCTGAGGTGACAAGTGAAGATCTTTCCCTACTGAAATAAACCTGTAAAGTCTAGAAGAAGAGACTCGTTTATCAAATATGCAGATAAGTAATCCAAAAATACAAAGATCATGGAGAATCAGGTCAACATCATGCCACCAAAGGAAACTTACAAAGCTCCAAGAACTAGTCTCTAAAGTAATAGAGATCTATGAAGTATCAGACAAAGAATTCAGAATATTTCCCACAAAGAAGTTTAGGAGACTATAATAGCACAAAGACAACTAACTGAAATTAGGAAAACAATGCATGAACAAAATGAGATACAACAAAGAAATAGAAACCATCAAAACCAAACAAAGGGAAAAAAATTCTAGAGCTCAAGAATATCATGATTGTGTTATACCCAAGTTTCAATATCGTTCTCAAAAACCAGAGACCACCAGGGAGACCAAGTCACGCATGCAAAAGCAAAGGGCTTTATTATTACGGGCTCACAGACTTCACCAACGCAGTGGATCCATGTGGAGAGCCCCGAACAAAGGGGGGGTAGGGCCTTTATGGGCTTGGGAAGAAGGAGTTACAGGAAATTGTGACACAGGTACAGTGATCCAATCATTATTATACAATATTACTGACAGCAGGTTTAACCATTTACATTGCCTAGAGTATTTGTTACTTTTGGCGGGACCCAATCACTATCGCCTATCAATATCGGCAGTAACTTTAACCATACATTATTACTTTTAGTGGGAGCCAATCACAGCATTTAGAATATTGACCAATTACAGAGTGGGCCCAGTACCCTCACATAGGACGAGACTAGCTTCAAGCAATAGGAGCAATAGGTGATTATTTATCTTTAGGCCCGCCCTTAGAAATGTTAAAGGTGTTAGCTGGCCTTTCCTGATTGGGTGTTACAAGGGCTGACCCTCCTTCCTTGGACAATGTGTGCCCTTCTATTGTCTAATGATTCTGAGAAGCCAAATTCAGACCTGCGTCCTTACCACTGCACTGAAGAGTTCAATGGAAAATGTCAATAGCAAAATCTACCAAGCAGAATAAAGAATTGGTGAACTCAAAAACAGATCACTTGAAATTATCCAGTTAAAAGAGCAAAAAGAAAAAAGAATGAAAGAGTGAAGAAAGCCTGTAGAGCTAATGAGAAACCAGCACAGGAGCCATGGATGTATTATGGAAATCATGAAGGAGAAGAGAAGAGGACAGAAAGTTTATTTAAAGGAATAGTGGAGAAACACTTAAACATGGAGAAAGAAATGGAAATCCAGATTCATGAGACTCTAAAAATCCCAAATAAGTTGAAAAGTCTACACTCTGACACATTATAATTAAGCTGTCAAAAGACGGTGACAATTTTGAAACAACAAGGAAAAAAAACAAGACACCATCTCTGAGAGGGAACCCCCATAAAACGACTGTGCAATTTCTCAGCAATAACTTTGCAGCCAGGAAAGAGTAGGATGAAATTTTCAAAATATTTAAAGGACAGTAACACCTGCCAGCCAAGAATACTATATCTGGCAAAGCTATCCTTTAGAAATGAAGGAGAGATAAAAGGATTTCTCAAAAACCAAACATAGAGAATTCTTTACCACTAGATCTGCAATCGAGGAAATGCTAAAGGGTATTTTATAAACTGAAATGAAAACATGCTAATTACATCATATGACATGAATATGTAAAGTTCATTATTTTTTGATATTGCAATGGTGAAATCAAGTTTTCTAATATTGCAATGGTGATACATAAGTCACAGCTCTAGTTTAAAAGTTAAAAAAATGATGTATTAAAAAATTACTATAACTATAATAATTTGTTATTGGACACCATGATAATAAAAATTATATAACTGGAACACCAAAAACCTAAAATGTGAGCGGGGAAAATAAAAATATAAAGCTTCTATATCCTATGAAAGTTGAGTTGTTGCTAGCTTAAAATAAGAAGTTATAACTGTGAAATATTTTATATAAGCCTTATGGTAATTGCAAAAGAAAAATCTGTAGTAGACACATAAAAATTATAATAAAGGAGTCAAAGAATACCACCATAAAAAGTCATCACTCACAAAGGGAGTCAGCAAGGGAGGAAGAAATAAAGGATTGACATAACAAAAATAACAACAAAATGACAATAGTAAGTCCTTACCTCTCAAAAATAAAATTCAACACAAATGGATTAAATTCTATAATCCACAGATATAGACTGGGTAAGTAGACTTAAAGAAATAAGATCCAACATCCTGCTACATACAAGAGACTCACTTTAGTTTGAAGGACATGCATAGATTTGAAAGTGAAGGGATGGAAAAAGATATTCCAAAAAATTGGTAAACAAGGTGCCTGGTGGTCAGTTGGTTAAGCATCGACTCTTAGTTTTGGTGCAGGGCATGATCTCACAGGTAGGTGAGTTCGAGCCCCACATGGGGCTCTGCACTGACAGTGTGGGGCCTACCTGGGATTGTATCTCTCTCTGCTCCTCTTCCACTCACACTGTCTCTGTCACTGTCAAAATAAATAAATAAAACAAAAACTTTTAAAAAAAGAAAAAGCAAATGGTAAACAAAAGAAAGCCAGAGTAGCTATACTTATATCAGAAAAAAAAATAGCCATGAAGTTAAAAACGGTCACAAAAGTCCAAGAGGACAGTCAATTCATCAAGAAGATATAAAAAAACATAGAAATATTTATGCAGCCAACATCATGGCATCTAAATATGAAGCAAATACTAACTGAACTGAAAGGTAAAATAAACACCAATACAATAATAGTTGAGGACTTTAAGACTCCCTTTCAATGACTGATAAATCATTCAGACAGGATTAATATGAGAACAGTGGATTTGAACAACACTGTGGACCAAATGAACCTAACAGACAAGTACAGAACATTGTATTTAACAGAAGCAGAATACCCATTTTCCCCAAACATACATAAAACACTTTTTAGGACAGATCATAGATTTAGCTATAAAACAAGTCTCTACATATTCCAGAAATAAGAATTATTTCAAGTATCTCTTCTAACCAATATGTTGACTCTAGAAATCAATACCAGGAAGAAAGCTAGAAATTTCACAAACATAAAAATTAGACAACACACTTCTAAATAATCTATGGATCAGAGAAGAAACAAAAGGAAATTAAATATCTTAAGACAAATCAAAATGAAGCACAACATAACCAAAAGTTATGAGACACAACAAAAGCAATAATAAGACAGCAGTTTACTTCTATAAAATTATTCATCAAGAAAAAAAAAGATCTCAAAGAAACAGCTTAATATTACACCTAAAGAAAGTGAAAAGGAAGAACAAACTAAACCCAAAGTTACCAGAAAGAAAGAAATAATAGATTAGAGCAGAAATAAATGAAACAGAGAAAACTATGGAAAAGATCATCAAACTAGTACTTAGTTCTTTGAAGAGATAGAACTGACACACTGTTAGCTAGACTAACCAAGAAAAAAAGGGAGAAAAGAGAGGACTCAAATAAAATAACAACGAAAAAGGAGACATTATAGCAGATACCATAAAAATACCAAAGACTATAAAAGACTATTATAAACAGTTCTCTGCCAATCAAATTGGAACACCAGTTTGAAAAAAATGTATTAATGTGTGACTGAACCTCCCAAGGGGCAGGAATCTTAGAATGGGAACAGGAAACATTTTTAAAATAAGTCCCCCAAAACACCATTAAGGAGGGAAATCACAGGCCACAGTCTGGCCAAAACCATTTTCAAATCATGTATCTAATAAATGACTCATACCTAGAATATATAAAGAACACTGACAAGTCAATAATAAGATGATAAGCAGCCCAGTTACAAAGTGGACAACATATATGAATAGAGATTTTACCAAGGATAAAAATCTATGAATGGCCAATAAAAACACATGAAAAGATGCTCAACATCATGAGTCAGTGACACTCCCAGGCCTTCTCCCAAATGAAATATAAACTTACGTGCACATAAAATCCATACACAAATGCTTCTAGTGGATTTATTTTGATTGCCAACAACTGGAAACAACTCTAACTTCGGTGAGCAAACAGGTACCTTCAATGCAGTGAAATACCACTCCATCAATAAAAGCGATAAATCTGAAATATGCCTGCTAAGGGTAAGACTACCAACACAGAATAGTGCTCACCAGACACTGGGGAGTTAAGGAAATAGTGAGATGTTGGTCGAAGGATACAAACATCTAATTAATATTGTTTAACTTTTTTTTATTTTTGAGAGACAGCGTGCAAGCAGGGGAGAGGCAGAGAGAGTTGGAGACAGAGGGTCCGAAGCAGGCTCTGCTCTGACGGCAGAAAGTCTGACATGGTCTGAACCTTGGGAGGTTCAGTCTGACACTTGAACTCATGAACTATGAGATCATGACCTGAACCAAAGTCAGCCACTTAACCGACTGAGCCACCCAGGCGCCCCTACAATCTTGCAGTGAGAAGGTGAATAAATTGTGAGACTCTAATGTGCAGCATTGTGGTCTAGTTAACAATAATGTATTATACACTTGCAGGTTTGTAAGTGTTCTTATCTTAAAGTTTTAAATCTCAAATGTTCTCATTACAAAACAGAAAAAGTATGTGACATAATGCAGTTAGCTAACAGATACAGTAGTATAGCATGTTGCAATTTACTTATATCAAATCAATAGCTTGTACACCTTAAGCTTATACAATGATACATATCAATTATATCCCAATAAACCTAAAAAAAAAAAAGAATGTAGACTCAGAGATGACGTAATGTGTAATTCCATTCACAGGTCATTCTGGAAATGGCAAAACTATAGAGACAAAACTTACCAGGGGGCTAGAAGTTAGGGGCAGAAGAAAATCACAACAGAATATGGAGGGCAGACGGGCCGGGGGTTGGTGATAGAATTGTTCCATATCTTGATTGTCGTTATAGTTACACAAATATATGCATTTGTCAAGACTCACAAAACTTTACACTTTCTAGAAAGGGTGAATTTTATTACATATTGATTATATCTTAATTTGAAAGAGCAACACTGGAGTACCTGGGAGGTTTGGTCAGTTAAGGTCTGACCCTTGAACTCATTTATAATCGATAGCATATTTATATATTATATGAATGTTAAGAATGATAACATATTGAAATTAATTATATGGTTCTTTATGTTGTTCTTAAATTTTTTTTAAACATTTATTCATTTTTGAGAGAAAGAGAGGGAGTGTGAGTGGGGAAGGGGCAGAGAGAGAGGGAAACACAGAATTCAAAGCAGACTCCAGGCTCTGAGCTGCCAGCACAGAGCCTGACATGGGGCTCGAATCCACAAACCATGAGATCATGACCTGAGCCGAAGTTGGTAGCTTAACCAACTGAGCCACCCAGGCACACTTAATGATATAATTTTAAATGCTTATGTCAATAAGAGATTAACATAAATTGACAAAAACTGTATGGAAGCTAAGTGCAATAGTATTTGATACCCTCTGCTTTCCATTTTCTTTTTTTTTTTTTTCTGTTTTGATTTACTATAGAGAGAAGGAGAGAGACAGCATGAGCAGGGGAAGGGCAGAGAGAAAGAGGGAGACACAGAATCTGAAGCAGGCTCCAGGCTCTGAGCTGTCAGCACAGAGCCCGACGCGGGGCTCGAATCCACAAACCGTGGGATCATGACCTGAGCCGAAGCCGGATGCTTAACCGACTGAGCTCCCCAAGCACCCCACTACTTTCCATTTTCAGAACACATGCGCTAGCTCTCCATTACTGCTGATCATTTGTAACAGTCCTTTTTTAATTTGTTTTTTATTTTTTTAATGTTTATTTATATTTGGGAGAGAGAGAGAGACTCAGAGCACAAGCAGGTAAGGGGCAGAGAGAGCGGGAGACGCAGAATCCGAGGCAGCCCCCAGGCTCCGAGCTGTCAGCACAGAGCCTGACCACAGAGCCTGACGTGGGGCTCAAACTCCAAACTGTAAGATTATGACCTGAGCCTAAGTCAGATGCTTAATTAACTGACTGAGCCACCCTCGTGCCCCTCTATTGCATATATTTTAAATGTTGGCAACAAATTAACCAATTAAAATTCATAGGTTGAGCTAATAATATGGGTCAAACAAGACTCCTAGCGTGCAGCCCCGTTGTCCCCCAGCCTCCTTCCATTCTGTTACGCTTATGTGTTTCTTCCTCGCTGATATTCGTCCCTGTTAAATGAGTGGGGAAGCCTTGGATATTTCCCTGTGTTTGGAAAGAGTGTATATATGAGAACTGTCTTTCTTTGGAGGACTGGAAGAACTCATAAACTAATCTGAATTTGATGCTTTTTTTGAGAGGGAGGGGGAAAGATATAATTTTGGCTATTTATCAATTTCTTTTTTTATTTTTAAGGTTTATTTATTTTTGAGAGAGAAAGGAAAAGAGACAGAGCATGAGCAGGGGAGGTTCAGAGAGAGAGGGACACACAGAATCTGAAGCAGTCTCCAGGCTCTGAGCTGTCAATACAGAGCCTGACCTGGGGCTCGAACCAATGAACTGTGAGCCAAAAATCAGAGCTTAACCCACTAAGCCACCCAGGCGCCCCTGTAACACTCCTTTTTTTCACTTGGACTCTTATTTCTATTTCACTTCATTTAGAGACTCTTAGTGTTTTATCCTAATGTGTTATATGTTTATGATTGAATAAATATGTATTTTGTCGAACACCCTATATTCATCTGCTGCAACAAAAATATATATACAAATTGAAATTATATCTTTTCTACATTCTGTATGCCTGTAATGCTCAATAACTTTTTCCCTTCTCACTTGAGTTATAATTAGTTTGCAATTGAGCAAAAGCATCTAATACAGAACAAATATTGATAAGTAATTATCAAACACAAAATGTAACATTCTATTGTTAGAAATGCCTCTAAGTGAAGTGAACATTACAGGCCCACTCTGTTCAGTTTTCCATGTTGTGCACTGCACAATCAGGGCTGGCATTCAACATAAAGCCTGTGTGTCACCCTAGAAGCTGTGCACCTATGCTGTCTATGCAGCAGCCATATGTGGGACGTTTTTTTTTTTGTTAAATCAGCCCACGTGTTCAGGAAGTAACATAACTAACACGTATTTTAGCATCCGTTCTCTTGCTGTTTCCTAGATATATTCACTGAAAAACATCATTCATATAAATACATAAATGAGAATGGAAGGGGTTTGGGTATGCTTCATAGACTCATCAAATTATTATTTTTGTAAGTTTATGTATTTTGAAAGAAAGAACATATGAGCAGAGGAAAGACAACAAGAGACAGAGAGAAAGAGAGAGAATCTCAAGCAGGCTCCACACTGTCAGCACAGAGCCGGATGTGGACCTTGAACCCATGAACCGTGAGCTCATGATCTGAGCCAAAATCAAGAGAGGATGCTTAATGGACTGAGCCCCGCAGCGCCCCAGAATCATCAAATTACTTTCAATAACCTATGAGTGTCCCCTCAGAATTGTTGCTGCGCTGGTCTTACTGGTGACATGTAGCACGAGGACAAGCGGCTATGGTGAGGGTGCGGGTGGGAAGGTAGACCTGCCTTCTGGGAAGGGGCTGTGAACGGAGAGATGCAGAGAAACCCGGCGTGTTCGGAGATAGACCTGCTTTAGAAAAATAGTACCCGTGGAAGAGGAGGATCTGGAAACTAATTACTTGAAAACTATCTGTGCCTGAGAACGCCCATTCGCCTTTATATGTGAGAACAATGTTGTCACGTGTGTGGTAGCCACGGTGGGAGGGAAGTCCGGTTTTGTTCCAATAAGACTTGTATCTGCACCTCCGCTCTGTTCTACTGGCCAGCTCTCCAGGGCTGTGCTGGGTCTACTGGCCCCCTCCCCCCGCCCATGCCTTCCAAGCTATCACTTTAGTTCTCTTCCCTCATCAACCAGGCTTAGTTTAACAATTTTTCATGTTCCAAAAGTGAGTTGTCATCTTTTGGCTGTAGACACTTTCCCTCCTATCCCACATATAGTTATTTTAAAGTTTATTATTTATTTTGAGGAAGAGAGAGAGAGCGAGTGCTAGTGAGCAGGTTGGGGGGACGCAGAGAGAGAAAGGGAAAATCCCAAGCAGACTCTGCGCTGACAGGCTCTGTGCTGACACGGGGCTTGAACTCACAAACTGTGAGATCATGACCTGAGTCGAAAGCAACTTAACCGATTTAACTGACTGAACCCCCCAGGCCTTTCATCCTACATGGTTTTATTAGTCTTTTACTGGCCTTTTAATAACAACTCCAGAGAAATATGAAAAAAATATATAGCCTGAACTAAAAACTCATAGAATGATTTTAATAAATAGCTATCTAATTCACCAGCTAATCTAAATGAGGCATTAAAATCTGTTCTTCCCAGAGCTGGGAAGGTCCTTTCTCGTGCTTCTTCAGGGCAACAAACCGCTCTTACCACCACTCAGCTTTGCCATTTTGATCATTAAAATAAACTTTGTCTGACGCAGGCTGCAAAGCATTGCACCATTTGTGACTAAAGTATTGACTTAGGGTCACTGACTAGAAGCCCGTACCTGCTTCATCCAAGCAAGAATTCAACCTGCAGTTTCCCTAGCCCTAGACGGACGGTAGCACCAATACCGGGGAAATGAAAGGACTGCCGTTCGCAAGCACAGGACTTCAGAAAATGCACCTGTTTCTCCGTTATTGATAGTGTGATTAATCGATCCCTAGAATCTGATTGAGAACATTGGGGCGTAAATCATGCCATATGCACAGTTTCAGAAACATCACCGCTAGTAGTTCAAAGCGTATTTCAACTGCCCGTGGCATGCATTTCTGGATTAGTGTCACATATGTGTTCACAAGAAACAACAGGGGCTATTTGTTTATACGGTCACATTTCTATCCTTCATTTAACTTCACATTCAACTTGACACCAGCTATACATATCAATACACACATCAGTGTGGGTTTACATTTTTTTGTCAGGTGTCTGGGAACAAAATATAGGTTGATTCACAAGTACAGGGAAATTAATGTCATGAACGGATATTTTTGTTACCAAATGAAACAAATATTATGACTTCTTCAGTGTGCCCACTTCCCCAACTGTTCCTCTAAGCAGACATGTTCTCGGCCAGCAAGTTAATTGCTGGGATATGCTAT
>NC_043706.1:18255226-18372235 GCF_006229205.1 Suricata suricatta | reverse complement strand
AGTTAATATTTTAGACCCATTTTATATTATGTCAGCATCTCCTGGGTCACAAATTTTGCGGGTTTATTCTATGCCAGTGGTTCTCAAATGGTAGCATGGATCTAAATCACCCAGAAAGCCATTGGGCCAGCCCACAGAATTGACATTAGAAACAAGTTTGAACATGATATTGATGCTGTTAGTTCAAGAACTAGCCTATGAGAACCAGTTTTAAACCAATCTAAATGAGAAAGAGTGTTAGACTAGGAGTCAAGAGATGCAGCCTCTGATTTCCGATCTGTCATTGTCTTGCTGTGTGACCCTAGAACATTCACTTGACCTCTCTGAGACTCCATTCCTCCATTAAGTGACATACTTAAATAATTATAAAAGTATCATATCATTTTATAATTCTGTACCTGACCTAGAAGTTAGAGTCTACTCTACTGGGCATACAAAACAATTTGAGAGATCAGTTCTTAACAACTAACACAATCATTGTGTTTCAAGAAAAAAAAATGCTATTACCCCACACTGTCAGTTCTGCAATAACACCATATATGTGTTCCTAAAAATCATAACACTATGCTAAATTGTGATAAAAAACAAAACAAAACATGACTTATGGGGAAAGTGGGATTAGGGATGCAACACTCAAAAGTTGACTCAGTGACTCAGGGGGAAAAAAGATCGGAACATAATAAAAACAGTAGGTGAGTTTTATACCTGTTCAATGGTTAATAAATGCATAAATGTGCACAAATAATGTGGCACCTTACCTTGAAAAAGACTGGAATTTTGCTGTGGAATGGGCTGGGAAGGGTTGCAGCTTGTGAGTTATTGCAAAGCAAAGGAAAACTGATTTGAAAAGAGGCAGGAAGTCGTAACAGCAGATCTGAGCACATGCGGGTCCTCATTCCCCCCTGAGCAGCAGTATGAGCATCACAATTCAGTGGTCTTCAGCTGCCTTAAACCCTGGGACATGTTTCCCTGAATCTGAGATGTTCCTCCTTCAAGACATGCATTTATAACAGAAACCTGTTCGTCAAAATTGGAAATCGGATCCAATGTGTAGGCTCCTTCCTCAATCAACTTCTATATCACTGCTGGAAATCCTTTGGTGGCTTTCTCATCTGCACTCACACAACTTTGCCTAACTGCTGAGGGCTTTGGAAACTGTAATGACATTTAAAACCACTGTACCTGCCACCAATGGCCCCTAAAGGGATCACTTCTGCAGAATTAGACGATTTCTGCTTAAGGTCTTTGAATACAAATCCTGTTCTCCTGATGCGTGCACTGCTTGGCAATTTGAGCCAGAACACTTAGATTTTTCTGGGATGTTGAATGAGATGGACTTTTTTTTTCTTTAATATAGAAGAATGTTACAAATATGAAAGAGTAGAAAAAGATAACTAACCTTCAATGATAATGCTGTCTGGAAGTGTTGAGGGGTGTGTGTGTGTGTGTGTGTGTGTGTGTGTGTGTGTGTGTGTGTGTTGTGTATATCTGTGTGATTAGGTTGTGGAAGAAATGTGCGTGAGCAAACTCAAAATTAACTTTTTATTCAAATCATGCCCTAACCTATTCACGTTCAATTCCCTAATTTATCATTTATTCCAAAACAAGTGTTTGACAAGACACTTGTACTCTTTTTTTAAAGTTTATTTATTTTGAGAGAGAGAAAGACAGCACTTGTGCATGCACACAAGCAGAGGAAAGGCAGAGAGAAGGAGAGACAGAATTCCAAGAAGGTTCTATGATATCCATACGGGACCGATGTGGGGCTCGAGCTCATGTACCGTGAGATCATGACCTGAGCCGAAATCAAGAGTCTGACACTTAACCGACTGAGCCACCCAGGTGCCCCAAGATGACTGTACTCTTGACTGCAAGTATAAAGCTTTGATGTTAGAGTTACTATATGTCAGATGTAGAATATTGGAAGTCTCCTGTAGTCTCTCATAGATGGGATTGGCTACATTTAGAAATGAGTTCTATGACATAGGGAACAATCCAGGAGAGCCATGATTTTTCATACAATTAGTCACAGCATAGATGAGATTGGAAGGGCTGCCCTGGACTTCCTTAAAAGGAAGGAGGTGGCTCAGGGATTTATCAAGGCTGTGGCAGTGTTACCTGAGATATTTTCTGATGATATTCAATGATGCAGAGCCATGTCCATGAAATCTCAAGTTTTCAACAAAACCTTCCCCTTTTCTTCTCTTCCATTACATATCAGAGAACAAGGTGCTTCCCTCTTTCCATGTTTTCATAAATGGAAAGCAGTTTCCCATTGATTATCCTCGGATAAGACCTTTATCAGATTTGTTTCCCCACACTTATTACCAACATTTTAATAGAATGTAAGAGGAAAAAAAAGAAGAAAAATATGAAGATTTTCAGAAAGCAGCCATAGGAAGCATGAGAAACATGGAAACATTTTCTACAGGTATAGGAAGAATTTGCTGGGGAAATTCAGGCTCACAGAAGAACCCCTCCCCCCAAGAAAACCCACATTTTAATTATGCTAGAATTTTTCTGGACTCTTCTCGCACCTACACCTCCCACTTCACCCATCAGGAAATTCTTGTTGGCTCTATCTTCAAAACACATCAACATCCCACAACTTCTCACTACCACCAGTGCCAATACTCTGGTCCAACCCACTGCCGTCTCCCCCGGGGGATTAATAAAACTAAATGGTCTCCCTGCTTCTCTCTTGACCTCTGCCCGGGCTATTCTTGGACAAGCAGCCATTGTTGTTCTTTTAAGCTATCCAATGGCAGCACATTTCATTCCAGATAAAAGACCATCATCCTCTCCTGCTTTCAAGTCACAATGGCTGATCATGTTTCTGGAACATGCCAGGTTATGTCCCACCTCTGCCACGGCTTTTGCTCAAATGTCACTGCCTAACTAATGTGTCAAGAACAGCACCTGACATACAACAAGGGCTCAATAAATACTGAAGGAATAAACCATTTTTAAGTTAATGGAAATTAATATGAGAAAGAAGTTGGCTGGCTCTTCTCCATGAGAAAGAAAACAAGATATAAAAGGAATGTAGAAGAAAACAAAATAAGGAAAAGCTTTTCAGATAGTAAGGGAGAACGAAACTATTAAAATAAGCTACTTGAAGGAAGCTTCTTTTGATTATCCAGGTACTTTTTGAGAGACAATAGGACTCCATTGGTTAGGAATCAGCTGGAAAGAAAAAAGAAAAGAAATATGGAGTAAAATCCTAACTTCTGTTTTTTTTTAAATGTTTATTCATTTATTTTTAGAGAGAAATAGTGAGCAGGAGAGGGACATAGAGAGAGGGAGAGAGAGTCATCATATCACAGAGCCTGAAGTGGGGCTTGATCTCATGAACAATGAGATCATGACCTCAGCCAAAATTAAGAGGCAGAAGCTTACCTGACTGAGCCACCCAGGAGTCCCCATAGCCTCTGTGTTTTTGTTTTGTTTTGTTTTGTTTTTTAATTTTTTTATGTTTATTATCCTTGAGACAGAGAGAGACAGAGCATGAGCAGAGGAGGGGCAGAGAAAGAAGGAGACAGAGAATCCAAAACAGGCTCTGAGCTGTTAGCACAAAACCCAGCGTGGGGCTCAAACCCACAAACCATGAGATCATGACCTGAGCCTAAGTCAGATGCGCAATTGACTGAGCCACCCAGGAACCACCCAGGTGCCACCCTTAACCTCTGTTTTAAATGAAGACTAGATGTTGGACATATATTTCTACAGAGAGAGATCTCTGCTACCTACCTGCCTCTCCTTTTCCAAAAGAATGTCACTGACTCAGTGGGTTACAGCTTCACAATTTAAGGATTTTCATCAGTCCTGTGAGGGTGGGGCTTAGCAGTATTTATGGCTTGTATTTTAAGCTTGAACTCTTGAAAATAGCCTGTCCCAAAAAACTAAATGGCAGGTTCAAATGCGTTGATTATTCACCTCTTTTTAGGATGAGGGGGAGATCATTTTTCTAATTACATAGAAATCAAATAACAACAAAAAATTCCTCTATATTAATGTACTTAGGAAGTCCCCAGTTGACAGCCCAGAGACACATACAAGGATTCTCCCTGCAAAGATTCTAACTGTTCACAAAGAACAAAAATATAATCCAAAACGCTTTGATTTTAGCAGCCATTTTCAAGGCTTAAAAGGAGAAATTCCATATAAACTCTTATCAGGCTGGTGATGAATAGGCTTCACGCGACAGAAAGATAAATTAATCACATCAATTATCATCTAAATTGCCATTTTACACTTAAGCATTATAAATAATCAAAGGAAATTTTGAGAAAAACAAAATGAATTTCCAAGATTATATATGGCCCTTTTTTGAGTGAAATTAATGTGGAAATTCAGATTTAGATAAGTAAATAAGCATACATAGGCAATCTCAATAATTCTACCAAACCAACATTTCTCTCATGAAGAAAATAGCTTTTCATCAGTAAGGTACAGTTATGTCTTTCACATTCATATACTCTTGCACGGTATAAAGCGATCCTAAGTCTTGTCAAAAATCAAAGTCTATCTAAGGGAAGGAAATTATATTCTACTAAATTTATACAAATGATAACAATGTGAATTTTATTATCTTAACATTTATTTAAAGCAACTGTAAATTTAAATAAATAATCCAAGGTGCCAGTGTGGCTCAGTCAGTTAAGCCTCTGGCTCTCGATTTCCATGCAGGTCATGATCTCACTGTTGGGTTCATCAGATGGAGCTCCTCCATGTTGGGCTCTGTGCTGACAGCTGGGAGCTTGCTTGGGGTTCTCTCTGCCCCCCACTATGCTCACATGTAAGCTCTCTCTTAAAATAAATAAACTTTAAAAAAAGAAATACTTTTTCAAATTAATTGTTTCATAATTTTTATATTTTAAATATTTAAATCTAGAGAGCAGGTGAAACCATATTATAATAAACTACCTTATTCCATTTGCCCAGATTAAGCAACTCTTAATATTTTGCCATATTTGCTTTCTCTCTGAATGCATCTGTATGTATAGATATTTTTATGTATAGATATAAGTTCCAGGTGCCACAAACAAGATCTCCTGAGTGAAGAAAAACACAAAAATAAATGAAACAAAGCTTAATGTCAGTAGGTTCTATGGTAGATTTGTGTACTGGAAATTTCTATATCTATATACATGAGGGAACAAGTAAGGGATCAATTTAACCCTGGGGAAATAAGGAGGTTGTATCATGGAAAAGGCCTAGGAAAACCCAATGGAATGCCAGCTGACTGCTTTTGCATATTCAGCCTGGCGATGCACATGTTTCGGTGAAGGAAATGAGATAGATGCGGTTTTCTCATTCCCTGCATCACCTTCCCTGCTTCTGCTGTCCCTTCAGCTCCCAGCTGGATATACTAGTGTCCACTATGGATGTCCCAATGTCCACTATGCATAGCTCCAATGCCTTCCTACCTCCTGAGTCGCAGAAACCCAAGCCAAGACAAGTAATAAGCTTGAGTCTTCTGCTGCAGGTAAAATTCTAGATAAGTGGTTATCAAAGCCTTCTGCATACTGGATTCATCCAGGGAGCTTTTTAAAAATACTAGGCCTAGTACTAATATTTAAAAATACTAAAAATAACTAGTACTAGTACTAACGATGTGCTCCAGTCCTAGAGATTCTCATTGTATTACTGTGATGTGAGACGCCATGGAAAATTGTAATACACACCCAAAGCTAAGAACCATGGGTATGATTCTCCAACTTTAGAATGCATGTAAATAATCTGAAGACCTTATTACAATAAAAGTTTTGGTTCTAGAGTAGGCCTGAGATTCTACATTTTTTTTTAAGTTTATTTTATGTATTTATTTTGAGGGAGTTACGGAGTGTGAGCACGGGAGAAGCAGAAAGAAACGGGGAGAGAGGAGAGCAAACAGGCTTCCTGACATCAGTACAGAGCCTGATGTGGGCTTCAAACCCACAAACCATGAGATCATAGCCTGATCTGAAATCAAGACTTAGTCACTTGGGGCGCCTGGGTGGCACAGTTGGTTAAGTGTCCAACTTCAGCTCAGGTCATGATCTCAGAGTCCATGGGTTTGAGCCCCATGTCAGGCTCTGTGTTGACAGCTCACAGACTGGAGCCTGCTTCAGGTTCTGTGTCTCCCCTCTCTCTCTGCCCCTCCCCCACTTGCTCTCTGTCTCTCTCTCTCTCTCTCTCTCTCTCAAAATAAAATGAAGACATAAAAAAATGTTTTTAAAGAGAGAGATGCCTAACCAACTGAGCCACCCAGGTGCCCCTGAGATTCTACATTTCTAACAAGCATTCAGATGACTCTGTGTTGTTTGTCTGAGGACTCCAATTTGAGTAGCAAGGTTCTAGATCAGAGCACTGACCACAACTGCTAGTCCCCAAGCTGTTACAACATCACTGGAACCTAAGGCCTAACCAGTGAGTCAATTATGCCTATACTACCCCCCAGTTGTAAATCCACCTTCCTCTTCCACGGTGTACCTAGTCTGGGGGTACTTAAAATGTGGTCCTTGGTCCAGGAGCATCAGTATCACCTGGAAACAAGTGAGGAATTCAAATTATCAGAACTTATACCCCAGATTTAAAAAATCAGAAGTTCTGAAGGTAGGGACAGCAAAGCTGTGGGTTTTTTAAAATATATAGTTTATTTATTTTTGAGACAGAGAGAGACAGAACACTAATGGGGGAGGGATAGAGAAAGAGGGAGACACAGAAACTGAAGCAGGCTCCAGGCTCTGAGCTGTCAGCACAGAGCCTGACATGGGGCTCAAACCCATGGACTGTGAGATCGTGACCTGAGCTGAAGTCGGGTGCTTAACCGGCTGAGCCACCCAGGTGCCCCAGTGAAGCTGTGTTCTAATATCCAAATTAGGTTGGTGGATGCTTGAATTTGATAGATACTGACCTAGGCTGTATGTTGGGGATCGTCCTTGCTCCCCTTTTTGTACTTCTGTCAAACTACTCTAGATCAGTGATTTTTATCTCATTGCACATTGGAGTCACCTGGAATATGCCTGTGCCCCTCCCCTGAATCTCTAGAAGGTTCAGTTATGAAAATAGTCTCATAAAATCTTTCCAGGTGATTCTAATACAGACAACGAGGGCTGAGGATCATTATTTTGAACAACCTCCAGGAAGGTTCTCATGTGGAATCTTATCTTTTGGCCAATCTCAATCACTGAAATCTAAATACTCATGATCAAGTTTCCCAGATTATCAAATTTCGCAGATTATCTTCCAATATTGTTGGCTGATATCTGAATTCTGTTTTATGGTATTCCCACTGGATATTACTAAGACACGACTCAGAAACATTCAGAATCCCTTCTGCCTTATTCACTTAAGATAAGCATCTAATGAGTAGAGTCTTTATGTACAAAACTCTTGGCTGGTTTCCTGAAGGCTACATCCCATTAGAATTCCTTTTGCATTGTCTAAGAATCCTTTCATGCTGTCTCAGTGCTTACTTCTTCCCAAGCCATCTTCCTGCATCTGTCTTTACATCACATAGTCCCATGTCCTTCATTTGCTTTTCCTCCTCTTCAAAAATGTCAACCATTTGAGTGAAGGTAGATGTCTTTTCTAGACCTAGACTTACACCATACCTGGAACACTACAAGTTTATGGAGTAGAGAATAAATACTCCAGTGCTGAGCATCCACACAAGTTTCATGAAATTGTTAGCCTCCAGACTCTGTACCTGATGTATCCACTGCTCTTGGGTTGTTTTCAACCTGTATGTTTCTCTATCCGCACTCCCTTGGCCCAAAGAAAGAGATCAACTGCGGTCTTATTTCCTTTCTAAATGTACCGATTCTTTGAAGACATCCAGCAGATACCTGCCTTCTTAAAACATCTAACATTGCAAGCATACTGTTTTAAGCAATTAGATAGATGGGAAGGTAGGTTTTGAAGAAAAAAATAGAATTACTGCATTTTCTTTCTTCTTTTCCCAAAGAATCAATTTATATGTTGCAGTTACTATATGCTCATCATGACTACTAGATTTGGTAACTTAAGGCAGTCTTTCTGCTTGTTTTGGCATATAGAAATTCTATTTAATCCAATCCAGAAAATTTTGCAAATGTATGCCTATTCATTTAACTGATCATTTGCTTTTCAAAATACTGCTCTTTACAAGTATGCCAGTGATCTGATTAGGGGCTGTCTTTCTAGGTGTAAGGGTGGGGCTGGAAAGTTTTGTTTGTTTTTTCCTCTAAGCAAGTTGGTCTTCACACAGACTAGTAACCCATGGGAAAAACAGCCAACACTTGAGGTCACCTCCTGGCTTAGCCTCCCTGTGTGCCTGTAGGATCCAAAGGAAATGGGTTCTATCTTCAACAGCCAGAGGATGTTGGGTCTTTGCTGGGTCTCGAGAAGTATGACGGAGGCAACACGAGCCTCTCTGAGACAGGTAAGTGTGATCCTGATCCAGACTGAGGGTAACCAGGTTGTCCGGAACTGGACCGACCACGCGCATACATGCACGAGTGAGCGCCCACACACACACACACTTGGCTCAGATAAGAACTAATCCTCAATCTTCTTCTTTCATTTCAAACATAATGTAAGGACGCAGGTTTGAGACAATAGAAGGGCACACATTGCCCAAGGCAAGAGGGACCACCCTGGTAATACCCTTAACATTCCTAAGGTCAGGCCTATTGCTTAAGGCTAGTTACACCCTATATGAGGGTCCTGGGTCCTGGGTCTACTCTTGTGATTGGTTAACACTCTAAATATTGTAATTGGATAAACCTGTCAATAATAATTGGATTCCTGTAACTCCCCCTTCCCAAACTCATAAAAGCCCTGCCCCACCTTTGTTCGGGGCTCTCAGCATGGATCCACCACGCTGGTAAAGTCTGTGAGCCCGAGTTTAGGCCCCGGCGAGCCTAAACTCATAATAAAGCCCTTTGCTTTTGCATGCGTGACTCGGTCTCCCTGGTGGTTTCTGGTTTTGGGGGATGATAAAGAAATCTTGGGTACAACAATAACAGTGTATAAACTCAAACTTTTCTACTACATTGTGTCATTATCAACCAGCTTTGTAGTGAAGACCCGCAGTCTTTAATCATTTTAAGGGGAAAATGCTGGTGTCCAAAGTCTCATTACAAACTGGCATTTGCTTGAAGGTGGGGGGCGGCCCAGGAATGAGGCCAGCTGGGGGATCCTTTCCCAAACCAAATATCTCTTCATCCTGCAGAGTGACAACACTGTGATCTACATAATTCAGATAAGCTCACATAGAAGTAAACAGGAAATGATAAAACAGGAAGTCTTTAACCAGGCGGCGTTTGGGGAAGGAGGTAGAGAGAAGAAATCACATGATGATAGAGTCTTAGAAACAAGGAAGAGTATTACATGGTATTCTTCAACTAATTTGTGTTCCTTGTCTAAAACCAAATGGGTTTAAAGCTTCCCTCTCCATCCCGGCCCAGACAGGTGGTTCGGAGTAGGTGTTATATGCAGAATATTTATACGGTGGCAGTGGTGATAGAGTCAGCCATGTGGGAAATAGCAAATTGAAAAAAGAAGTATCCCATAAACACACCATGGAAGAACGGCAGATAGGAAGCTTGAGAAGCCATTACTACTGGTATTTAAGCAGGAGCTCTGATGTAGCGGGAAGAGGCAGTGAGGCTAGGGGTCTTTATTCCCGTTTATTGAGTGTACTCAGGACCAGGCACCAGGCTAAATGCTGGGAGTATCTAATCTCATTTAATAGCCACACCCTTTTACATAAAGGCTCCCATAGCCTCATGTAGAATGCGCAGGGCTAGTACAAGGGAGAACCCTTAAGCAAAATGAAACAAGATGCGCACTTCCCAAGAACGAAAGATCACTTACACCAAGGCTGGAGAAAAATTCTCATACTTGCAGTCTCTCTTACTTATAGCCTCCATGTCCAGAAATTATGAAATTAGATTTGCTTGCTTTGTAATGTGTCAGTGAAGGAGTTAAGTTAAAAGGAAAAACAAACCTTTGCCTTGCCGTTTTCTGCATCAGGAAAACTAGCTGTGCTTGGATGTGAGTTCTGATCCGGAAGTTAGTTAGCTGTCGCCAGGGGTTCCCACTTTGGGCTTCATTCTTGTTAAGAGCAAAGTTTCTAAATCCTGGGCTTCACCACAGAGTGTGCCTGTGGGCTGCAGGCGATCTCCCTGGGTGCCGCCATGACTACCCAGTGGGTCCTCTGCCCAAGACAGAAAGAATCACACTTTTGCTAAAGGACTGAGGGCAGAGTGAGTGATACTGTATTTCATAGGAACTCTGAAACAAACACCCCGAATCTTTTGTTGTCTGCCTCATTGCCTCTTGGAAATTTCATTGTCATATTTTTTTAAAGTTAAGCAAGACCCAGCACACAGGAAGGAGGCAGCTGGTAATTTTGCTATTGTCCTAAACCACAGGCCTTTGAGGTAGGTGCTAAACAGCATCCCCATGTGCTCAGGTAAGGAAACACAAATTATGAGAGACTGACATCCCTCTCTATCGCCGTAGGGAGTAAATAGAGAATCAGAAGATGAATGCAGGCTGCTTATTCCATGTCTGTGCTCTTTGCACTTCCCGGAGCCCCTGTCACGGGGGTCGTGCCCATCGAATAAATATTGATGAATATAAATGGTCTTTGGTCAAGAGTTCAGAAACATACCCCAGGCCAATGGAAAATAAGAAAAATGGAAAAAGAGGGGGACTGAAGACAGTAATTCCTAGCAAAACTGTAACAAATAATCAAAGGGAAGGGACTGTTTTGTTTTCCAAACAGAACCTGGCTGGAGGGATGCAGAATTTGCAAATCATTCCTTTCTAAAGTGTCAATCATGATGAGGTATTCTTTTCAATTTTATTATGAAGTTTTAATAACTACCTGAACAACTGGTGTCTTCCTTCAAAATCCTAACACACATCCTGGAAACACTAGCAGGCAACACCTAAGAAATGGGGCAGGAACATAGCATGAACTCCTTAGGCTTAGTGCTGATGGAGATGGACAGCCTCCTCCCTGGTCCGAAGTAACGCTAACCGAAGACAGAGCCTAAGGAGAAGGCTCATTTCATTTGAATTTCATTTTCATGAAGACCTCTGCCTGACAGGGGATTCTGGGACTACTTTCCACAGCAAGTGCTTGTATTTTCTCATTTTATCATAAGGGGAAGGGGCACAAGGAAGTAGAAAATAAGTATAATACCATGAGAAAAACGAGGGGTAAATTTTGAAACCTGGATGGAATTTCGCAGGCACATCCTGCATTTTGAAAGCTCGAGGTCTTTGCTGCAAAATTAGGGAGGTGTGTTTTCTTTTCTGAAATAAACAGACTTCATTTTTGTAACTATAAAGCATTTTTAAAATCCTTTCAAAGGCTGGACAAGTTTAGCCAAACTTTCTAAAACCCATTCTGTCACCCAAGGGCAGTGCAACAGAACAGAGAAACAAAACGTGCATAAAACGTTTCATAAAATGAACTCGATTGGCAAGACCCTTTATCCGCCACCTCATGGCACCAGGCACGCCCTCCGAACCCGGCGGAGAATAAATAGGAACAACATGGTGAGGCTTTGCTTCTACAACACATCTGCTCACTTAGTTGGATCGTGTTTTATATTCGGGCATAACAAGTTTAGATTGTCTTTATGTACAGTGACAGCAGTATAATGAATGTTGTTTGAACTCTGAATTGTATAAATACAGAGACATGTTGATTTGAGAAGAGAAAACAAGGCATGTGAAAATTGGCAAAACACCCATTTTAGGAATTATAGATACTCTGCTTGAAAAGAACAAAAATAAAGAAGAAACTCAGTGGGCGGACCACCCACGAAGTACCCGTAAGATCTAAACAACATGAAAAAAAAAGACGTTCTCTAGCCTGTAGAATTGTTGAAAGCATTAACTTTAAAAAGACTTTAGTTTAATCCATTGAACTCAGAATATTTCCTAAAATTACAGACTTCTTTTGCGTGTTCAACAGAAGTTCCCTTGCATATATGAAATGAATTGAGATAACTAGAAAAGAAAATAATAACAATAGTTGTTAGTGTAGATAAGACACCCTATATGACTCAAACAGAAGCATTATATGTTATCAGCCTATGTGATCCTATAAAATAAATATTAAATGAAATATGTCCTCATTTATCAGATAAAAAAAAAACGGAGGCTAAGAGTCTAACTACATTGAAGAAATACTAGGGTGACAAAAGTTGGATACAAACTCAAGACCGTCTGTTTCTAAGATGTGGGGTCTTGTCACGACCAATACCCTGACATTCAATAACTCCCATAGGTATAATTAGCTTACAATAAATCAAACTCATTATTAACAATAAAAAAAGAACATATAACCCCAAATAAGGACTCAATTCTTATAAAAAATTTCATTGATATAATCTTCCAAGGAAACGAGCAAGCAATTAAATCCACAAATGTGCGCTCAATTTAAAAGAAACAAAAGAGGAAAACGTCCAACAGTAATTCAAAATAAATCTGTCTGAAGCAATGAACAAGGAAGGAATAGAGTAATCTTAGTGTTTTCTCTATATAGAGTGAACTCTCTGCAGAAATAATCAGTGTACCTGACTTTAAAGAGTCTAATTTAGTATGAAGAGGTGCCCCTTGCCCCTGTTTCTCTGATGATACCAGCCACCAATAATCGTTCTTTTTTTCTGCTTTTTTACTACACTTAATACCTGGATGATTCATTGGCCACTTGTGTTATAAATTTCCATATATACATAGTAGATATATATCTACTATGAGATGTAAGTTCCTCAAAAGAGGCAACTGTATCTTGCACCTCCTCATGTGTCCCATAATACCTTGCATGTAATAAGTGCTCAAGCAATTATTGTTTAATTCATGGCAAGACTTCTGACACTAACATTATCTAGACTCACCAAATCTGACCAATAACTAAAACCTAGAAAGTGGTTCTAGTTACCTGGGCAGCAGGTAATATTTTGGCAATATTTTGACAATGCCCCTTATATTTTCAGCCAAAAGTATTCAGTACTTTTGAAGTTACTGTGTAGGTAGACCATTGTACAGGTACAGGTGAGGTTTGCTTTTATATAAATTATGGTTTGCAAAGGCTGTATTTCTTTTTTTTTTGTACTTCATTTTAATTTTAGCTATTTGAGAAGTCATCAGGGAACTCCTAAGGAGCACAGAAGTTTCCAGAACCCACCATGAAACAGAAAAGATTATGGATGGACTGGTGGAAAGAAGGGTGTGGTTCAAAGCTTGAAAAACACTGCTATAAAAAATAAACCCAGGGAGGGGCACCTGGGTGGCTCAGCAGGTTAAGCATCTGACTCTTGATTTTAGCTCAGGTCATGATCTCATGGTCATGGCCATGTCAGGCTCCTAGCTGAGTATAGAGCCTGCTTGATATTCTCTCTCCCTCTCTCTTTCTCTCTCCCTCTCTCTCTCTCCCTCTCTCTCTCTCTGTCTCCCTCCCTCATTCCCTCCCTCTCCTCTCCCTCTTTCTCTCTTTCTCTGTCTCTCAAAAATAAGTAAATAAATAAACTTAAAAAATAGAATAAACCTAGGAAGCACAGACACTTCAAAATCAGAGCTACTAGAAAAGAAAGAACTAAAAAAAACAGGAAAGATGAGGCAAAGTAAGCCGAAACTTTAAGATCTGTCAGTGAGAGTTAAGATTTAAGATGTCACTTTTTATTGAGCGACTGAAGGAATGGATGCATAATATCAGAGTCCCTGCACATCATCGCACTTGAGAGAGCAGAAGCGTAATGATAGACAGGACGAGGGGATTGAAGGTCAGAGTCAAGAGGCACTTAAGAGATACAATTAAGCTGAAACAAGCCTAAGTGCTTTGGGAGCTGTACTGGAAAACTGAGCATGTTGTATTGCTTTTGAAAACTCCCAAGAAGTTGTGGCCAATGCATTAAAGAGTGATGGTCACATTGTGCCTCTCAGAATCATCCAGGTGGCTAGATGAAAGGGGGGCGCACCACTTAGCAAACTATTTCACCAGCTGCCTCTATGTGTGAGTTTTGACGCTGCCAAACTGCACATGAATGGCACGTTGGCCCCTACAGTGGCACCAAGCGCAGTGAGCCCCCGACGACAGCAGATGTGCTGGGTCTGACAATATCCACAGTGGCTAGAGGGCAGCTCACTTCCTCAGAGGACGCTGGGTGCACCAGCTGCTGGTGACAGCAATCGAATCAGATAGGTTCTGCCCTGTAGTTTTTAAGTGCTGCCTGCTTTTAAAAGGCAGAGCCTCCAAATAATGCAGGAGCTAACAAGTTTGCAAAGGAAATGCACTTGCAATATGAAAACAAGAGCAGCTGGATATCCAACTGTGTAAAGAAATACTGAGGGCTCTTCTTTTCTCTCAAATTGATATTACTCACCCGGGTTTTATAGAGTTGAAAGCATATGCTTAAGTATAATTACTCAACAACTCAGACCAATTTCCACATCACAGCCATATAAATAAGATATCAATTCCACCTAGGCGGTGATTATGTGACTCTTTTGCCTAGGTATTCCAGATGAGAGTATTATAAACCAATGGCTCTGGAGGTAACGTTTTAAAATTAATTTGTAAAACAAGATGTTTCATATGTGCAAACATGTATGTTATGTATGTGTGTATATGTATATACATAAAGTATATAAAACAAATGACAAATACTCACCAGATTACGAAAGAACATCACCAGTACAATTCAAGTGTCCCTCGGTATCCCCTTACATTAGTACCCGTAGGACTGGCTACATAGTTTGAGGAACCCAATGCACACTGAAAATGCAAGGTCCCTTGTCCAAATTCATCAAGAATTTCAAGATGGTGGATCAAGCATACGGCCTTCTACATGTGGGTGCCGGCACAGCGACACAGATCACAGGTCCATAAAACTGGCCCTGAAAATTGCTCTATCACCACTCGCATAGAGAAATCACTGCACCAAATTTCCCAATATGAATTGCATAGTTCAGGAGGCTTTATTACATAGGCATTAACTATGGTCTGGTTTTGTATGTTTGAAATTTATAAACACGCCATATGTCCAACATTGAGTTTTTAAGATTTTTCATGTTGGTCTGTGTGGTTGCCATTTCTTTCTATTGCCTACACTGTGCAAACTAATTCATTTGTATTTGAAGGACATTTATACATTTCCCTATTGAAGGGCGTCTGATTATGTGCAGTTTTCTTATTTTTTTATTTTGTTTCATTTCATTTTATTTTACTTTATTTTATTTTATTTTATTTTTTGCTTTGTTTCTAGACAAAACAATACTTTCAGGAAAGTTTTTGCTGCTGTCTCCTGGTGAACATGTACAAGTTCCTTATGGTTTAGGTGTATTTCTTGTAAAAACACAGAACTGCATCTTATATTTATCCAGTCTGACCATTCATCTTGTTCCTGATGAAACTGGTCCATTTACATTTACTGTGAGGTACGTTTTCATTTATTTCTGTTCTGTTCTTCTATTTGTCCCTTCTTTTTTCCTCCCTCTATCTTACAGTAACTTTTAGTTCAGATTTTCTCTACTGCTCTAACTGAATTCTTATCTGTTCTGACCTTGGAATTTTAGCATAGCATATCAAAGTCACAAGTCTTAACACATTGTCTTAAGTCTCCAACTAAACAAGGCAGGAACCATAGAATGTTTTCACTCTTGGCACCCATCCCCCCAGACTTAAAAGCCATTTGTCACTCAGTATTTTAGTTCTGTCTCATTTTTCCCCACAAAGTACACATCATAGGTATTTTTTTAATGTTGTCAGTAATTAGGCTTATTTATATGTTTATTAATGTCTTTGCTCATCTTTCTTCTTGTAGCTCAAACATGCCTTTCTGGAGTCATTTTTATTCTTGCATAGGAGTATAGTTTTCAGAAGTTTGGGTAGAGCCATATGATGGTAAACCCTCAGTTTTTGTTTATCTAAAAGTGTGTCTTGTTTTTGGTTTTTGAAATACAGTTTCGCATGCTGATCAATTTAGGACTGACAACTAAATCTCAACCTGGCATCCCTGGTTGCTAGCAGTTGAACTGTTGGTCCTCTCTTTTCCCCCTGAATCATTTGAAGATCTTGTGTTTGGTGCTCCAATGTGTATAGAGATATAGGTCTCTTTTTTATTTTTCTTGCTCAGAATAACTTGTGTTTCTAATCTCTGATGATTCAAGTCTATAATCAATATCAAAAATATATCAGTCACTACCATTCTAAATCTTTCCTCTTCTCATTCTCTTTATTATCTTTTTTCCAGAACTCAAATTTGAAATGCTACATCTTCCCATCATATGCTCCATCTCTCTTACCCTCAATTTATATTGTCATTCTCCTTGTTCTACAGGAATTTACTTCTTCATGGTTTTTGAAATATAATTTATTGTCACATTGGCTTACATACAACACCCAGTGCCCATCCATTTCTTCATGTTTATCTTCAGAGTTACTAATTGTCTCTTTGGATCTGTCTAGTTACTGCTGAAGTATTCATGAAATGTTTTATTGCAGCAACCATATTTTTCACGTTTGAGTTTTACTGTCACTTTAAGAAACAATATCAGTCCAAAGCTAGAAACTAAGAGAAATATGTGCTTATTTCCCCTCGTTTATCAGCTAAACCTGGTCCAAAAGGAAGCTTCCGAAAGCCTGGATTGCTGAGGAATGAGACCAAGTGGCCATCCTATTTGCCCTCAGCTCAACCAATTAGAGAAAACAGCATTAATCACCTCGTGCTGATGACAATTCTGTTGTCTCTGTGTCTCACGGATGAGATACCCTTCACATGATGTTAGCATGATCCATGGTTCTTCTGGCTTTGCTTTTGCTTCAGGAATACCTAAAAGCCAGCCAGTGCAGAAAGGACAAGGAAGCAGACCATCGGTGAGGTCTGGGCAGATACAGATGGGTGCTTGAATATGTTGATAAGGATTAGAAAAAGATGTGGCGCTCATATAGCCAAGCCACGTGGAGGGAAGAAAAGAACTGAAATAGGACAAAAGGGTGGGCCATTGATTCAATCCACCTAACGGCTGGGTGTCAAGATATGTGTCATGGCACCACTAAACTTAAAACCACCAGGCATGGATTTTCTCAGGGAGCTCTCTGTCCTCTTAGATTGTGTGTGTGTGTGTGTGTGTGTGTGTGTGTGTGTGTGTGTGGTGTCTTATAGCCTATTTTATACACATAGCATACATATTTTAAACCCAATCTGTAGGATATACCTCAGTACCACATTTGATATATAATAGTACTATATGCTGTGAATGCAGCAAAGACACAACTTGCCAATTATATTTTTCACAGTATACTAAAGAATGAATATTTCATGAGAAGCCTAAAAGGATTACATTTCCCATTTCTTCACTGAGGAAGGAAGCCTATTGTCTGAAGAAGTACCTCAAAAGGGCTGTTTATATATTGTAAAGAGCGATCAAGTTTCTTATTCACGACATAAATGGAGACTTTCACGTAGATAATGTCCTGACATAAAGGGTTCCAGAGAAGACACCAGATTGCAAGGCAAAGACACAAAACAGCTGCTGCAGCTTTGAATCTGTGCTTACTGCTCAGTTACTCACAAGAATGTTTAGATCAACCTCAAGACCTTCAAACTTTCTGTAGACAAGTGGCATGGATGAATTACGGGCCTAGGGAAGGGTTTCAGAAACAGTCGAGGGCTGACAAGCAAAGCCAGAAAGTGTCCAGGGGAGCAAAGCCTCTCCTTTGTGACCAAATGAAGCACTGACTACACAGACCAGGATATCACCGAGGAAAACATGAGCAGCCAACCTATGAAATAAAATGAAAACTTCAACCATAATGAAATCACTGCTTGCGTTACAGCACAAAGGAGTCCCTGGTGAATCAATAAACAATTTGGTTTCCAGAGACTATGAATCCGACTTGCCAAAAAGAATCAGAGGGACTGATGACATTCGCTCTACCCAAGTTTCTGCTTCTGTGTGGTATAGCAGAACATCTAGATCAGCTTCAACTCATCTAGAAAACGCTTACCTCGTTAGCTCCTTCACATTCCCGTGGCACACAGTGTAGCTTTGTTTGCATTTGTGCTTCTCAGTTAGGTGGCACGTAATTTGCCTCGCTATTCAAACTTGTCATATAATCAAGTCAGTTACAAAACTTCCTAGAGATTGCAAATCGTGTTAACATACCACATCTCCTTTATCATTTTAAGCAGTCAGTGATGCGAGTGGGAAAACATCATCGCTGTTCCCTCACTGTGTGCTTGGTACACAGAAAATAATCAGAAATTTTGTGAGTTAAATATATTTCCATTTTGACAAAGAAACGAAAGCCCAAAGATACTTTTAGGTCTCCACATTAAACAGTAAAACCAAGTGCTGGCATATTCCTAAATTTTCCGACTCCACATCCAGAGTTCTTTCCATTAGCAGGGCTGCCTCTCATAGCCTGCCTTATTTTAACACACTCACACACACACCCACACACACACACAGGGTTTACCTATGGGATTGAAATTTTTTACCTACAACACTGAAGCCATGCTGTGTGTGAAAGACTAATAAGAACCAGTTTCTAGTCCTCCCACAGTGAGGCTCCCAAGTGAATTGTTTATTGAATTGAAATAAAAGAAATACCAATTCAATGACAATAAACATGCCACATTATCCAGTGAGGTCATTTAAGCAAACGATAATAAAGAAAATTCTTTCTTTCCCTTCTTAAAGCTCCGTGGTATCCTACTGAAGAAAAGAACAAGAAAATCATCAGAGGAGGGGTGCCTGGGTGGCTCAGTCATTGAGCATCCGACTTCAGCTCAGGTCATGATATCACGGTTCATGGGTTCGAGCCCTGCGTCGGGCTCTGTGCTGACTGCTAGCTCAGAGCCTGGAGCCTGCTTCAGATTCTCTGTGTCTTTCTCTCTCTGCCCCTCCCTTGTTCACACTCTGTCTCTCAAAAATAAATAAATGTAAAAAAGCAAAGAAAAGAAAAAAAGAAAATAATCCGAGGCAACCTGAAAGGAAAGTATAAGGCAAAAGAAGGAAACCTTTGGGAATGTTCGGCACACTGCCCCTTGTGCCCATTTGGGAGAATTTTCACTTCCTTCTATGCCAAGTCTGCACACCTGCAGTCTTAACAGTTGGGGACTGCTAAGGGAGGTGACCTTACTCTGAAAAGGATCAGACAAGTTGCGGAGGCAGTGAGGACCAAATGGTTTTAGGATGATCTTCCCAACCTCTCAAATTTCTAGCCTCTGTATCCACACCAAACCCCTGCATCAGGAAGTATTCCTTAGATCACCATGGGGGTGTCACTCTTCACTACAATACCAACTGAGTAGCAGGGATTTTTTTCCTAACCCCAGATAGTAGCACCTTAAAAAAATCAACATTTAAATGTTTGTTGATGACACGTAGCCTATCGACACCCAAACACACTGAGTGCACCAAATAATGCTGGTTATCTCACTGAATTTCTCCAGCTCTTTTGACCTGAGGCGACGAGTTTTTTCCCAAATATTATTTTTGAGTTGCCAGTTAAATCAACCACCTTGAGGTATCACAGTCCTTGAACTGAGGGAGGGCGATGACAGGTAATGAGCAGTTAAGAGAAAAAGGGCAACAAAGGAAACCTCACCAATGGCCAAGTCCAGAATCAGAATGCTTATTAGGTGCCCCACTGACTTCTCCCAAGTGCAGTAACATTTTCCACAGCAAAATAAATTAATTAGAAGTTCCCACAGAGTGACCAAGCGTTACAATGGTTCGTCGTTTTTTTTCTTAAGAGTTAATTCTTCACAGAGTTACATTAATGATCTTGGAAATACATAAACAATTCCAAGTTATGAAAGCTCTAAGTCTTTATTCTAACATGTAGAATGCATGCCATCTCTTTTTATTTTTAACATCAGAAGCCCCTTATGAGTGGCATTTATTAAATCGAACTGTGATCTTCTTACAGGAAGAACCGGAAGGTTTATAAGATTGACGTCCAGTGGCACACATATTTTCTACATGAACATGTTTGATTACTAATCACAAATAGTACATTATAAAAACACTGTGATGAGTGATTTATCTTGTTTGGTCCTCACAACAGCCCATGAGACAATTCCCACTTTAAAGCTGTGTTTTAAATTATTTTTCAATATTTAAGTTACTTAAATACGTTTTTATTTTAAATTCCTCTTTGAAACTCAGCAAATTTAAGAGACTTTCCCAACAACATGTGGCCAGTATATGACAGAGGCAGTCTGGAGGCAAACCAGATCTGGTCATTTTACGTCAAATGTATCCTGGAAGTGATGGAGGCATGAATGGAGTCCATTCTTTAACCCAGATCTGGTCCCCGGTACACACCAGCACAGCTGACAGATTAAAAGTAGGATCCCCAGAGGGTCATATATGAAAATAGTGACGAAAATTATCTCTGGAACAAATGCCATCTCATTCGAAAGATATCATAAGGCCACCTCATGTCTAGTCACTTAAGTGTTAGAGACAGTCGAGGGATAGAAATACGTTGGGGGCCAGATTTGGATCTAAGTATCTGGATATTTAGAGTAGAGTTTCTCAACAGCGGTACTGCTAAAATTTGAGCTAAGATAGCTTTTGGATGGGGGCGGGTGGGGAGGAGAACTCTCACATACTAGGATATATTGCAGCATCCTGGACTATCCCCACTAGATGTCATTGGTGATGACCAAAAATGTCTCCTGCACTGCCTCCCTGGGGTCCTAAATCAGCCTTTCTCCCCATTGAAAATGATAGACTAAAGGAAGTATGCTTTGTTCCTGTGCCTGAAAGTCCTCTTTTTTCTTAATTAATCAATGTTACTGAGGAATGTGCCAAACTTCCTTCAGTTGTAGAAGAAACTCAAGAGCAGATTGTTCTCCTGCTGAGTGTGAAAGAATTGCCTCAATAAATATTACCAATAATAATGTCTATCTTGTAGCTGATTGTGGCGTCCTGCTCTTTGAGTTCCGTCACTGATAAGTCACTCACCACACAGCAGGTCCTGCTGACACCAAAGCATGCTGGGGGAGTAGTAATATATTTGAAAGATATTAAATATTAGGGGAAACTTTTGTCATTCAAATATTTATGGGTCAAATTTGAAAAACATGGAACATGGTGTACGGGCACAGTGAAATAGCACTACGCATGCGTTAGATTGCATGAAATATTAAAAATTGACCATACAAAGTGTGGGCAAGGAAACAGAGGAGCTGGGATTCTCAGATAGTGCTGACAGTAAAGTGGGGCACACACTTTGGAAAACAATTTGGTCTTTTCCTAAAATGTCAAGCTTGAATATGTCTACCACATGACGAAGACATTCCAATCCTAGTCATTGACCCATGAGAAACAAACAACAAGCAAACAAACAAACAAAAATCATTGGTTCCAGAGACTTTTACATTTCTGGTATAGCAGCTTTATTTCCAAACACCAAAAACTGGAAAAACCCAAAATTAAGACATATCCATGTAAGGTAACAGGACTCAGCAATAAAAAGAAAGAAACTATCAATAGACTGCATACCATGGATACATCTCAAAATCATTACATTAAGTAAAAAAAGAACCAAGTAAGATCATGTGCTGTATGATTCCATCCATTTGAAATTCTAGAACATGCAGACTACTCTGCAGTGTTCGGAAGCAGGTCAGTGTTTCCTGAGGTTGGTGGGAAAAGGAAAATGGAGAGGAAACTTGGGCTATCCTAAATGTGATGATGACTTCTAGGATGTGCACATAAGTCGAAACTGAAATTGTAAACTTTAAACATGTGTAGTTTATCATACTTCAACTATAGCTTGATAAAATAGAGGAAAAAACAAATTGTAAAAAAATACAAAGTTCTATCTACCTAACAGAAAATGTGATGGAAGATCAAATTCAACTCACAACTGCTTTAGTAGTTTAGTAAGTACTAAAGACAATTTTGGTAAAGTTATATGTTGCATAAATAGCAAATCCATGACATGTTGTACTTAGGAACCAGACTAACCTGTATATCTTGCCTTTCAGGCCAGAATGTAAAATAGCACATGCACACAGACACACTTACTCACCACACAACCATATTACAAATCAAAGTTGGCTGCATTACAATGATTTCTTTCTGCCATCCTTTCTTCATTTGAGGCTATCATCTTTCTGTCCTTCTATGGCTCAAAAAAAAACAGTTAATCTTATTTAAATACATGATACCCTCTTCACATTATAAGCTATTTGTATTAGTAGTTATACTGATGCTTCAACAAATACCAAAAGCTACAAAAGTGTAAAAATCTTGGATATGCATAAGTGAGGCAAATTCTGTGTTTTTATGTCTTATGAAAGGAAAATGCAAAACCAATACAAAGAGATATTACTTTGGCACTGTAAATGTGTGAAGCCTGAATAGGTATACTTTAGGTGAAGTATCACATCTTTAAGCAAAGTCAAAGAATAAATGCATAGAATATTATTTGAGTCACACAAAAAGACTAATAACCAATGAGCACATTTATGTCTCTCTCTGATATTTGATCACTTTGAGCATCTTTCCTTTTCCTTAAGAAAAACCCATCTAGAGAACTTGAGTGTATGTTAGGAGAATTACATCTTTGAGCTCAGAAAATATATGACTGTTATTCTGTGGTTTACAATCACATTCTGTGCTTCCCTTCACTTCTCTCAAATAATGGTAAATTATATAGTATTATGTAACAAGTTAGACGTCACACAGATTTAAGGTGAGCTGCCTGATTCTGATATGGTCTCAGGCTCTTTCTTCAGAAGCTGAGTTTTACTACACCTGGCCAATGCAGAAATAAGTGGAAACAACATATTCAAGGACATTTGGTTATTTTTATTTTTCACTCCAAGATCAGTTAATGCTTTGATGCAAATGATGTCATAATTCAGAATGAGGGTTAGCATTTAGAAAGCATAATGAAGCAAGAGAAATAAGACAGGTCAAAATGAGGGGAAAAGAAACATACTACACAAGCGAGTAAGAACCAAGGCAAATTTAATGAAAAACTAAATTTAAAAAGCATGCTCGTGGATTGGAAGAAGAAACTCTGTCCAAGTGTCTATATCACCCAATGCAATCTACACATTTAATGCAATCCTTATCAGAATATCACCAGCATTTTTCACAGAACTAGAAAAAACAAGCCTAAAATTTGCATGGGACCACAAAAGATCCTGAATAGCCAAAGCAATCCTGAAAACGAAAAACAAAACTGAAGGCATCACAATTCCAATTTCAAGCTATATGACAAAGGTATAGTCAGCAAGACAGTATGATACTAACACAAAAACACATAGATCAATGGAGCAGAATAGAAAACCCAGAAATGGATCCACAACTGTATGGTCAACTTATCTTTGACAAAGCAGGAAAGAATATTCCATGGAAAAAGACAATCTCTTCAATATATGGAGTTGGGGGAAAAAACTGGGTGGGAAGCTGCAGGATAATGAAACTGGACCAGTTGCTTACACCATAAACAAAAATAAATTCAAAATGGATGAATGACCTAAATGTGAGATAAGAAACCATCAAAATCCTAGAGGAGAACACAGGCAGAAACCTCTTTGACCTCAGCTGGAGCAAGTTCTTACCAGTCATGTTGCTGAAGGTAAGGGAAATAAAAGCAAACAAAAACTATTGGGACTTCATCAAGATAAAAAGCTTTGACACAGTGAAGGAAACAATGAACAAAACTAAAAGGTATCCCACAGAATGGAAGAAGGTATTTGCAAATGGTATATCTGATAAAGGGTTAGTATCCAAAATCTATAAAGAACTTATCAAATTCAACACCCAAAAACCAAATAACCCAGTTTAAAAAATGGGCAGAAGACATGAACACTTTTCCAAAGAAGACATCCAGATGGCTAATACACATGAAAAATTGCTCAACATCACTCATCATTAGGGAAATACAAATCAAAACCATGATGAAGTACCACCTCACACCTGTCAGAATGATGAAAATTAACAACACAAGAAACAATAGGTGTTGGCGAGGATGTGGAGGAAGAGGAACCCTCTTGCACTGCTGGTGGGAATACAAACTGGTATAGCCACTCCGGATCATTGTATAGAGGTTTCTCAAAAAACTAAAGATAGACCCTACAGTCTAGCAATAGCACTATTAGGTATTCACCCAAAAAGATACAAAAATGCTTATTCAAAAGAGCAGCATTATCAACAATAGCCAAACTATGGAGATAGCTCAAATGTCCCTCTAATGATAGGTAGATAAAAAAGAAGGTGTGTGTGTGTGTGTGTGTGTGTGTGTGTGTGTATACACAAATTACTCATTCATCAAAAAGAATGAACACTTGCCATTTGCAATGACATGGACAGGGCTAGAATTTATTATGATAACCAATATAAGTCAATCATAGAAAGACAAATACCATATGATTTTACTCACATGTGGAATTTAAGAAACAAAACAGATGAAAATAAGGGAAACATGGTTGGGGGAAGAGAAGAGAAGCAAATCACAAGAGACTCTTAATGATAAAGAACAAACAGAAAGTTGACAGAGGGAGGTGGTGGGGGATGGGCTAGACAGGTGATGGGTATTAAGGAGGGCACTTGTGATGAGCACTGGGTGTGGTATGTAAGTGATGAATCACTGAATGCTACTCCTAAAAGCAGTATTGCCCTGTATGTTAACAAACTAAACATTTTCTGAATAATTAAATAAATAAATAAGTAAATAAATAAATATTTTTTAATTTTTTATCTATTTTTGAGAGAGAGAGACAGCATGAGCAGGGAAGAGTCAGAGAGAAAGGGAGACACAGAATCTGAGGACAGGCTCCAGGCTCTGAGCCAGAGCTCTCAGCACAGAGCCTGACATGGGCCTTGAACCCATTAACAGGATCATGACCTGAGCTGAAGCCAGACACTCAACCCACTGAGCCACCCAGGTGCCCCAATAAATAAAAATTTTAAATCAAGCAGTGCAGATGCTAGGAGACTAAATAAAGATAGAAGACCAATTATCAAAAGAAGAGTCTGAACAAATATAAATAAATTTATTCTATTTTTTAAATGGTAGTAATGATAGTGAAAGTAAGGAACATACTGTCTTAAACACAAATACACACGCATGTGCGTACACATACGTCATGGAGCACTAGAGAGATACTTGTTTTATAACTTTCTAGCTCTGTGATCTTGGCTAAGTATTTTACCTCTGCTCTGTTTCCATTTCCCCTGGTAATGGAAAAAACACAACACAGTGAAAGGACTGTCACTATATGAATTAAGTGAGATAATGCTGGTTGAGCCCTTAACATAGAGCAAGAAACATTGTAAATACAAATTTTTGATATGATTATAAATTTAACTCAGAACTATGCTGGGGAAAAAATAATGCAATAGAGTAACATTAGTTATGCTAAAAATATACTAGCACCACATCCCTACATCACAAGTATTTACAAAAGTGGTAGTAATCATGCAAGGGAAACTGAGAAAATGGTTCTAAAATAACCCACAATGATTTACTTGATCAAAGTGATTCATAGTAGATATATTACATGAAATAAAAGAGATCTGAAACAAAATTAAAATCTACTTTTCCAAATTGAAAGACAGTTGCAATACTTTAAGAGACAGTCCAGAAATCTACCCAAGAACAATTCCAAAAGGAAGACATCACCTTTTTGCCAATTTTTTAACCTGAAAGATAAAAGTCTTATCAGTTGCAAATAAGAGGAAAGCCTTAAGAATTCAAAACTAAAAGTAACATGGAATTCATTCTCTGAGAGCTTTGAAAAAAAAAAGTCAAAAGAACTGGAGCTATGGCCACAAGAACAGTGACAGGAAGGGCATCTCCGTGAGCACAGCAGAAACTTTTCCCTTCTAAACTCAACATGACACAATGGCAGTAAACCAGCCGCAACAAAGATGAATGGATATCCAAGGATAAATGAAAATTATTTTAAAGAAATAAGATGTTTAGGACATTAACAAAAGGCAAGGTTAGTGATATAACTTTAATTTTTTAATGTTTTTTTTTTTTAGAGAGACAGACAGACAGAAAGAGAATGAGACAGAATGTGAGTTGGGGAGGGCCAGAGAGAGAGGGAGACACAGAATGAGAAGCAGGCTCTAGGCTCTGAGCTGTCAGCACAGGGCTCGAACCGACAAACTGTGAGATCAAGACCTGAATTGAAGTCGGATGCTTAACCAACTGAGCCACCCAGGCATCAAAATGCTTCTATCAATCAGTGATTAACATAAGTTGACAAAAACTGTGTGCAACTCGCAATGGAAGACCAGAGCATTTCATAAATCACCTCCTATCACATGTATTTTCCCCTGCTCATTTTTTATTCCCTCCGACGACTCTTTTCCTTTGCCCTTTGTCCAGTTTTCCTTCTTGTCTTGACCACTGTAAGCTCTGTCCCCACTCAAAGCCTTTAACTTGTTGATTCCTCTCAGACCTTCCCATTCGTGACCCCTCATTGTCTAGACCTCAACTCAAGTTCACCTCTTATCAAGGTTGTTTTTGGTTACTCAAACTAAGTGCCCTCAAGACAGATTCTCACACTCATCCCTTTTTTTTTTGGCTCATAGCCAAAATTCCAAATTTTATTTGAAATTTCTTGCTATTGTATTTATTTATCACTTTATCATTTTTACTTTACTATTATTTTAAAGGTTTTTTTTTTAGTGTAATATTAGGTTCACAGCAAACGTTAAGAGGAGAGTTTAGAGATTTCCCATAGATTCCCTGACCCCACACATATACCACCTTCCCCATTATACACTTTACCCACCAGAATGGGACATTTGTTCCCATTGGTAAACCTACATGGACACCCTGTGGCATAACATCTTGATTCTCCCGTTGCTTTCAATTAATTAGAAAACATTTGTTAGGAATCTATTATACAGATTAGGTACTTTGTTAAAGATACAGAGATGAATAATAATTTGTCTCTGTCCTCAGAAGATCTTTTAAGCAAACATATTATTGCTAAAATCATGGTTTCAAAATAATGGAGGCTGTAGTAGAACCAAAGTGAAATTTACCAACTTGGAAAATGGTTCAGGGAAGCTTTACAGAGAAGGACATCTTTCAATTGAGATACTAGATTTCACATGTGGATATAGATATGTAATTTTGCATGGAATTTTAAGTTCACTCACTTGCTAACATTCATTGCAAAAATATATAAATAAGAAAATAAATAAATAAACCAATAAATAAATAAAATAGGCATATTAAATTATGTAAGAATTTTTTAATGTTTTTAAAAATAAAATTAATTTTTTAATGTTTATTTATTTTTGAGAGAAAGAGAGACAGAGCATGAGCAGGGTAAGGGCAAAGAGAGAAGGAGACACAGAATCTGAAGCAGGCTCCAGGCTCTGAACTGTCAGCACAGAGCCCGATGCAGGGCTTGAACCCACAAACTGTGAGATCATGACCTGAGCCAAAGTCAGATGCTTAACCGACTGAGCCACCCAGCCCCTAAAATTAATTTTTGACCTAAAGGGAAATTAAGAATTTAAAATCCACTATAAGAACAACATAAATAAAAATTTAGTAAGAGGTAAAAAGATCAACTTAAAGACAATGAAGGATAATCAACTTAAATGTAAACAGATTGAAATCCCCAATAAAGATGGGTAGAGATGATGAGCTCAGTTAGGAATCTGACTGTATAGAAATTTGAGGAAAGAATTTTGGACAAAAAATCCTAGGAAAGGGAAAAAATAGAGAATATTACATATTAAAATATGTATTTCTATTATTAAATTCCAGTGGCATTTAGAAGTTTAAAACATCTAACACACATACAGTAGGTTATTCTATCTTCAGTAAGCACAATCCAAAAATGGCACCAAAAATTCCCTCCTCCCTTGTGTGAGTGATAGATAGGGTAGGTTATATGGCAATAGAGAAGGGATCTGCAGGTAATTACAGTCCCTAATCAGCTGAGTTAAGGATAATCCAAAAGGAGATTATCCTGGGTTAGACTCACAAAGTCATATCAGCTTTAAAAGACAGTCTAGAGGTGTGAGGAGAAATTAGAAAGAGCTGAAGCAGCAGAAGATATGGTCCCATTGGCCTTGATGAACCAAACTTCCATGTTGTGGAGAGGGCCACGTGGCAGGGAACAGCCAATGACCTCCAAGAGGTGAGTGCTTTACCATAACAACCACAAAGAATCACTAGTCGGCCAACAACTGGTGAATTCAGGAGAGGATATTGGGCCTCTCATGAGATCGCAGGCCCAGTGAACACCTCAAGTGCATTCTTTTGAGATGTTGAGTGGAGAATCCAGGTACCCATGCCCAGACTCCTGACCCACAGAAACAATGAGATATTAAGTGTGAATTGTCTTAATCCACTCTACCTGTGGTAATTTGCTACACAACAATAGGAAACTAAAGCACTATCTTTAACACAAAGAGACTTACTTCTTTTTCCTGATTTTATTTTCACTAATCTGCTTCCAAGGACACTTCATCCTACGTGTTCTTAGCATAAATCATCATATTTTTCTGAATTTGATTGATTAGTATAGAGATTACTATCATATGAACTAGAGAGACATTATCAAGTCACATGAAGTCAAATGGGTAGCCCCGCAAAAGTCTGCAGTAGCAGAGGTAAGGCAATTTGTTTTTAGCTGGGACTCATTCAGAGCCCACCACTCAATAAAGGCCTTTGTTCCTCACAAAAACCCTTACAAAGAACCCATGAATTATGAACGTGGAAGCTAAGGGAAGAAAGAGAAATATGTATGGTTAAACCTTACAGGCAAAGTCTATTAGCCTAAAAAATTAGAACTATGAACTTGGTAGCTTCCTTGAACTCCTTTTCTGGTCTCAAAGTCAGCTACCCACAGAATCCAAACCCCTGACCAAGAGACTACTTGTTTCAACTACTTGGTTCTCCAAATGTGGGTTGTACTGTGAGTCAAAGCTTCTTAAGGATTTCACCGACACATTCTCCATCTTCTGATTTTACATGTGCCACTTGGGCTCTGTGGGCGACTGGATAATCTGTTTCTCGTTTTTAAAAGAAATATATTTATCAAAGCATCTGAAATATTTATGAGGCAGAAAAGAACTCAAGAGATCTTTTCTAGTCTCTGGTCTTCAGAAGGCTGCAGACAAACCATCACGGAATGTAGATACTCATCGTCTTTGAAGAAATTTCCACTAAAGAAGATAAAACACAGCTCCATAGAAACCCTGTGCCACAGAAATTACTATCTAACACTCAATTCTGTATAAACCGGGTTCATAACAATGGCGCTACTGATATTGAAAGCTGAGTAATTCAAGGGCACCTGGGGGGCTCCGTTGGTGAAGTGCCTGACTTCAGCTCAGATCATGACCTCACAGCTCATGAGTTCGAGCCCCACATCAGGCTTTGGGCTGACAACTCGGAGCCTGGAGCCTGCTTCCGTTTCTGTGTTTCCCTCTCTCTCGGACCCTCCTCTGCTTGTGCTCTGTCTCTCTCTCTCTCAAAAATAAACATTAAAAATAATTTTAAAAAAAAGAAAGAAAGCTGAATAATTGTTTGTTAAGGGAGCATCCTGTGCATTGTAGGGTGCTTTACTGCACCCTTGACCTCTAGATGACAGTAGTAACCCTCTTCCTCAGTTATGACAACCAAAAATATTCCAAACATTGCCAACCACCCTCTTGGAAAGTAGCCTCCACTGAGAACTATTGGTAAAAATTCACCAATATGGTGGCCACGTCCCTGCACATACTTGAAGTCATGAGTGATGACCATTTCTATACAGCAGCATCCACCTACTTTCTAGGATTGTGCTTCTCAATAAGGGAGCCACTAGCCCCATGTGGCTATCAGCACTTGACACATGGCCAGTCTGAACTGAGATGTGTTGGGAGTGTGAAACAAATACCAAATTTCACAGACGCTGATAAAACAAAATTGTTATGCATCTCATTAAACATTTTACATCGAATACACATTGAAATGAAAAGTTGGGTTAAATAAAATATATGATTATAACCCTTTCCAATTTTCTTTCCACTTTTTTAATGTGGCTCCAAGGGAATTTGAAGTTACATACATGGCTTGCATTATATTTATATTGGTCTGTGCTGCTCCATGAAGCCAAAACACTTGGCATGTGAAGTACTTTAGTTCCTCATTAAGCCACCAGTATTTAAAGAATGTCCACTGTGTGTGCCTAGGATTGCATTAGCTGCTTTTGGCTACATCTATCTGAGTTAAGTTCATTTATGTCAAGTGTTGTCATTTCATCTTATAGATAGAAAAGTAGGAGCTCAGGAGATAAATCACCTAAAACCACTCTTCCAATTGCAATGCCAAAACCAATTAAACACAACCTATTGCTCTTCATCCCCAAATAGTTTTGAGTCACAAGATATATATGTCCCTAACATGACAGTATGTTTCTTCTATAATTATTATAGAGATAAAAATCAGATTCCAAAGAAAACACTTTCCAGACACCTTGTAAGACAATAAAGCCAGCATTTGTTTGAAGGGAAAACAAAAACAAATGGGGGCTTCCAAAGGCATTACTTTGTATAATAATTTAATTAATAGCATGTTAAGAAAAGAAAAATGTTTTCCTTTACATTTTCCATCACTTTTGATTTCCTTTTGTGTAGACTTCTGCAATCTGTTGTGTTTGATGCAGGTCCCTGGCTTTTCTCTGCATGCTGGATTTGCATAATGGGCTACTATGCCTCATGGGCACTCACTTAAGATCAACCAAGTTAATTTGCTTTCTTAACTCAGGTTTAAGTGTTTCATGGGCACTAAAGTCAAGATCAACTGAGTTAATTTGTTGCCTTAACTTGGAAAATGAGAATCATGGTTGCCTCAATTTCTTTTAAGCATAATTGAAATCATGGTCACTTGACAAAGGAGAGGTCCAAAATGTGTGCCTACTCTTTCCCAGCCAGAAGCAGAACCAAACCAACACTTATAAATGTTCTACCTGTGAACAAGAACGAGAGATGGCAACTGAGGCTAAAACTAGTAAATTATGTAGAAGCAGTCATGGTCCAACATTTTCCCAACCACATGAGTATAATCTGTGAAAAGGCTTACTATTTTTTATAGGAGGTCACTATTACGGCCCTTCACAGCATGCAGGGCATCTGAGAAATGCTGCATGCCTTTGAAAAGTTGAAGACAATACCCTGAGACAAAAAAAATGCAACTGAGATCAGCAGGAAGCAAGACAGCATAGGAGGGCTCATTTTATTTTTTTTCTTTTTTTTTTCATAATATTTTATTGTCAAATTGTTTTCCATACAACACCCAGTGCTCTTCCCCTTAAGTGCCCTCCACCATCACCCCCACCTCTTTTCCCCCCTCCCCCTTCCCCTTCAACTCTCAGTTCATTTTCAGCATTCAATAGTCTCTCAAGTTTTGCATCCCTCTCTCCCCCCAACTCTCTCTCCCTCCTCTGCTCCCCCTGGTTCTCCATTAGGTCTCTCCTGTTTTCCTGCTAGACCTATGAGTGCAAACATATGGTTTCTGTCCTTCTCTGCCTGACTTATTTCGCTTAGCATGACACCCTCGAGGTCCATCCACTTTCCTACAAAAGGCCATATGTCATTCCCTCTCATTGCCATGTAATACTCCATTGTGTATATATACCACATCTTCTTGATCCACTCATCAGGTGATGGACATTTAGGCTCCTTCCATGTTTTGGCTATTGTTGACAGTGCTGCTATGAACATTGGGGTACATGTGCTCCTATGCATCAGCACTTCTGTCTCTCTTGGGTAAATCCCCAGCAGTGCTATTGCTGGGTCATAAGGGAGTTCTATGGATAGTTTTTTGAGGAACAGGAGGGCTCATTTTAGAAGGGAGGAGTTTGGGACAAGCCTCCTAGGACACTTGAATGTGGTGTGTCTAAGAGAGACATTGTGTCATCCACCAGAGTATGCAATTTCAAGAGAAAACAAGACTATCAGCATAGGTATATATTTGCTTATTTACATTCATGTATTTATCCATTTGTTCTCTCACTTTTAAAAAAAAATGTGTGTGTGTGTTGGAGAGAGAGAGAGAGAGAGAGAGAGAGAGAGAGGCACTGTGTTAAATGCCCTGGGTTTCCTGGTGAAAGGAAGAGACAAGTGGGCAGCAATAGGCAATAGTCAACACCAGACAATTACTCTATTAAAAAAATATTTTTCAACTTGACTTTGAGCATCTACAAATGGAAATGCTGAGCTCTCAGGGCACGTTTGTGCAAGTTTTTCCACGTGCCCTTCATGCTAAAAGAATTATTTTATCCATATCCAGCTCCTTGCGCTCCAAGTACCAATGATCTAATTTTTTTTGCCAATCACATATTCATTCCTTCAATAATTCTTTAATTCCGTTTTTTTCCCCTGAAGATGGTTAAAGCAGTCAGCGTGTCTTCCTCTTTAGTTTTTACACAAAATTCATTGGTAGGAGGCTATCTGTAGGAATTAATAAAAACTCCTTCTTGCTTTTGTTATATCAATTGGATGAATTACATTAATGCATAAATTTGATCCTTTTAACAGTACATTTATGAAAACATATGAGAACTTGATGATTTGTGCCTAGTTGAAATTGAGTGGTTTATATCAACTCATAAACTTGATCGTTTTTAACATCATACACTCATAGGAATATATGAGCACTTGATGACATGTGTCTAGTTGAAATTCCTAGGGTGTGTTCAGCTTACGTTATGTGTTTTCCGTCAGAAAAGCATCTGACCAAAGTCAGATGATAAGTCAGTGAGTCTATTCCTATCCATCAGATATCTCAGTTTTGCAAACTCAAACAAAAGAGTTTCTTCCACACGTCCTTACAGTGCTGGCTTCTCTTTATTCCAATATCCGCCAAACCATTTAAAATTCCATAAATGTTCAAAGAAGCATGTACCCCAAATTAGAAACACTATTCCAGCGTCATTCCTCTAGCAGGCATTTGTGGAAGCCAGATTTTACTTGTGGTGGTGTTTGTAATTGAAAGTTAGTAATAAGCAATGAAACACCACCAAGTCAAGGAAGTCCAAGGTAAGATTTGATCTGCAGGCGTAGCGCTTCTTAGAAGTGGGTTCTAGTGAGAAATGTGACTCACACCAATAAAATTAACTCCAGAATTCAGTGCTCAAGGCTCTACTACGCTAAAATTCCATTTATTGCAAATTGTGCCATTTCCAATTTCTTTTAGTAATAAAATGCATGAACAGCCCAAAAAAGGCTATAAATAGTCAACAATGCCAAGAGCTTTTCATCAGAAGCAGTAGTAGAACGGAGGGACCAGAGCCCTCTGATCCTGTTCTCTCTTCCCTTGGGCAATACTCCACAATAACTCACTAATCATTAATAATTCCTTTGCCCATTTATTTCAATTAATACATAAATCAACTATTTACTCTAGGATGAGACACAGAAAATTGTTTGAAGCCAAAATTCTTTTGGGCATCAACAGTATGGAAATTGTATCATCTTCTGTTTGAACTCTAAGTAAGTGAAGGCAAGGAGGGAGAAAAGAATAAGACTGAATGGTGGGTAATTTGCTCTGTGCCTCTGCTTGTATAATGCCATTCTTTTAGGTGGGTCCCATATTGTGTTGATAAAGCAAAAGACAGTGATGCCTACTGACTTTTGATGAGGTTGAGTGGCATGGCACATGCAAGCATAGTTTCTGTGTCTGCCTTTCTTCATTATATTTTCCCTTTACTTAGGCTATTCAGTAATTCATAAATTATTTAGTTTAGGTAGACAGAGACGGTAGATACTGCTTTATTTCCTCAACACTGAACCAACCTAAATGCATGACATTTGATAAACAAAAGAATATAACAATTACTTAAGCTTCAGAGTCTTATGATCGCCATTGCTTTCTCAAAAAAAAGGTTATTCGAAAGAAAGTAATATGCAACTGATAATAAAACATGTGACATAACACTTTACAATATAAAATATTTAAGGAGGATGACACTGTCGTTTTATAACAAACCTAATGATTAAACAACCGGTTTCCTGTATACAGAATTGTGAAATCGAGATTTTTTTTCAACTTCAGTGCAATGTCAGTGTTACTTTCTGATCTTGGTGGCTTGTAAAATGCCATCTTCAACAAGATCTAACGTAGTATAATCCCTTCTGAAAACCCCAGGGGAATTGGTAATATAAGCAATTCAGAAAAGTGTCAAAGTTTAATTTCTTCTACCCCAAGGCAGGTTCAAAAACAATTCTCAAAAATTCCTCACCGTCACCAAAGTTTAATTTATGACTGAAGAGTTTTAGAAAATCCTACCTGTCTCCCAGTTCCAGGCAGAGTTTTTGAAACTGTATCCCTATCTTTACTGTGGTTTCCATAGTGACAATCGGGTTTGAGTTTCATCATGAGACTGTGTATTCAGTAGAAGCGGAAGTAGCTTCCCGGTGCCAATGCTCTTCAAGCCTGCTAGGGTCCTGTGACATTAAAGAAATAGATGATCTTTGAAAATAATGTCCCTGCTGGAAATGAAGACAGTTATGACTTAGAAAAAAGTGTTTAGAATACATATGTTTCTCTTGAAGGAATAAACCCCTCTTCCCCCCCCAAACTTTATATATATAACTGTTAGACATATACACATATAAATGTTATATATGTGTGTTATATACAAGTTATATACATAAATATTATGTATATGTGATACACATGTAGTAGAATTTTAGAAACAAAAGGCTGGGAGATTCTTCAAGATTATCTAATCTGCTGTGGACAAGTACACAGTTAAGCAAAGAGAATGTTAAAGAAAAATAGAACATTCTTGCTTCCTGGGAATACGCACTACAGAAACATCAACACGACCTACGTGAGAAATAAGCAGAGACAAGCATCAAGGAGGAGAATTTTTTTTCTCAGTTCCAACACATTGGAGATAAAAATTAATAGGCAAAGTGTATCAAAAAAACAGATGCTCTGCTGAAAAGCCCTTCAGGCAGAATTGCGTCAGCTGGCTTTCTCCGGTGAGGCAGGACTTTACCGACTCACAGAATAATTGCTACATACTCCAGTCAAAGCATTTTACTGTACCTGGCTTTATGCTCAAGCAACCATCCATTGATAGGGAGAAAGACTCCGTGGGGGCTCGAGTGACAGCCAGAAGATGCATGTGATTTCAGATTATGTTACTTTTAATTTGAAAAGTGCTATCTCTCAACTTCCTAAATGATTAGAAGGCTCAATAATTGTTTGCCTTGCTTTTTAACCTAAGCAAAGCAGTAACCAGAATTATTTGTAGCATCTCAGGACTCAAAGAAAAGATTCACACCTTCACACTTTTAAATGTATGATAGGTGCATATGTCAGTAAAACAGACACACGTGTACACATACACACACAGAAGTAACCAGAACGTTGTAGTTAACAAGAAAATAGAAATGATTAAAATTATCTCCACATACAGAGAACATACAATGAAATTAACAAGGCAAAAGAATACAAGAATATTATGGAAATCATTTTAACCTAAAAATGACATCTTCTCCATGCCTATCACAGTAGAGCAGCATTGCCTGGCACAGTGGTTCTCAAAGTGCGGCCCCTGGACCAGCAACGCCAACATCACATTAGACCTTGTTATAAGTGTGACTTCTCCGTCTTCACCCTAGACCACTGGAGAGAAACTCTGGGACCAGCAATTTGTGTCATATCCATTCCTATAGGTGAGGCCCTTGCCTGATAAATTTAAGAAGATCTGGCCTAGTGTAGTTCTCAAATCCTGGGTGTACCAGAAATATCACTACAGGCACATTAATAGCTCTGATTCAACAAGACGTGCTCCCCAGAAATTTTGACTCAAGAGATAATTTAATTCTGCCTTTGATGATTTTGATGCAGTTGGACATCTGACTGCAATTTGCAAACACTGGATTAATGTTGCAGAGTGTGGTAGTTCCTATTAAAAGCACAGTAAGACCATTTCTTATCTTTAGGCTAGGCACCCTGAGTCCATTTGCTCAACCATAAATAATATTGCCTATCTCAAATGACGGTAGTAGGGTTTAAGTGAAATAAAGTATAACATTGGCACAGCAGAGTGTCTACCACAAGGTAAGTGCTTAAGAAGTGATAATCACTTCCCATATTTCTAGGGACGTCTTTTATATGTTTCATATTATAGGGCACCTGGGTGGCTAAGGCAGTTGAGTGTCCAGCTTCGGCTCAGGTCATGATCTCACAGTTTGTGGGTTCGAGCCCTGCATTGGGCTCTGTGCTGACAGCTAGCTCAGAACCTGAGGCTTGCTTCAGATTCTGTATCTCCTTCTCTCTCTCTGACCCTCCCCTGCTCGTGCTGTCTCTCTCTGTCTTTCCAAAATAAATAAAAAACATTTTTAAAAATTTAAATGTCTAATATTATCAATAGTGTCTAAATTAATCCAACATGGTGAAAAACACCCCCACTTATGTAGACATCTTTGGTCTTACTTGAAGTTCAAAAAAGACACTGATGCAATAGACTTCTACCAAGGAACAAGAACTTGACTCCATCTCAGAAAACATAGAGGTGTCTATCTTTTTGTTATTTTTATAAAATACCTATTTCAAATAAAACAAAATAGTGTAGTAGGTAACAGCACAAGCTCTGGTTCAAGCTGCCTGAATTCAGACTCTGGCTCTTTCTCTCTTTGACAGTATGACTTTGATTTAATCCCATGGACTTTAGTGTTGTCATGAGTAAAATGAGGATAAAAATAATCTCTTACCTCATAATGTTGTGGGGAGGATCAAATGAGTAACTAAGTGTAGTGGATTCAGAATAGTGCTAGGTATAAACCTTCAACAAACACTCTTATTATTTAGCTAGCAAACCACTGCAGTTAGTTCTCTATGTATTGATTAGGACACATTTGGAACCAAATTTAAACCTGAACTTTTGTCTCAGTGATTAAACAAAATTACTAGTAAGGTTAGCTATGCTGTAATTCTGAATAAAAGTAGATTTTTAAATTTACATTGTTAATACTGAGTACAGATGTTTAAAATGAGAGCAACTTCTTGTTTGCCTTCAGAGTGGAGATTTGAGTTATGCCTTGGGTCAAGGGAACTATGATGCTATTGCTTTATCTACTCTTGGGTACTCAAGAGTGATTGGAGTCCCATTAGCAGATCTGAATAAAGTGTAAAAGAAATTCTTCTCTAAATATATGAGAAACCATCCTGATGACCTAGTTTTTAACTAAAATTTTATTAGATATGTAAACTCTGGGAGAATCAAAGGCACAGTTGAACAACTGAAATAAGTCCATACTTGATAGACTAAGGATATCTGAAATTTGCTGAAATGTTCTGACAGTATACCAACATTAGTGGAAAATGATTTGTAAGAAAAGCAGATAAAGAGAACAGGCCATTATCATGCATTTGCCAGCAAAGCTATATATGAACTCAGATAACTTAAAGAATGCTAACCTCATTGTAGTTCAGAAACCCACCCATTTTTGAAGGCCTGGTTTGCTTTCAAATACTTCATATTGCAAAGTCAGCATGGTAAATTCTTCCAATGTTTAATACATAAAAAGAAGATTTCATATTATCCTTGAATTTGTTTCTTATCTTAAATAAAATGTCTACTTAATGTTAAGAAGCTTAGTTCTTTGGGATTCTTTCTAGAATCAAACAGAACTCTTGCGTTATATGCTTTCGGATACACACAAAGCAATAATATCCCACACCCACTTTCCCCAAAACTCCAAGTCACATTTCATTTCTTTTCACAATTGACAGCCTTAGAAAAGATAAGATACAAGCAAAGGCTTTCTCTCATCTTTTGCTGAGAACATTGTTGTCATATACTTATGTAACATCCGGTCTTAAAATAGGTATGTTATGGTCTTTATTGCAAGTTACAAATTTAGAAAATGCAGCCCATCAATACTAGATAGTCCACAAGCATCCTACAGCAGATTCAAAACGCAAGTTGAAAAAAAGTGGGGGGAGGCACAAGGTTTTCATCAACCAGTAAAGTTAAAAGGTTAAAAATAAATATTTTCCTAAGATGGTTTTTCACTTTTATGAAACGGTGAGGATAGAACAGATTAAGAGTGAGTAGAATAAGGGTATAGAAGGAGTCCAAGATAATCCTAGGCAAAATTTCAAATGATTTAAATTTCCAAATCCCTTCTTTGGGTTGGACGATCAGAGACGGACATTTTTGTAGGTGAGGAAGTGTGAGTATCAGCAATTTTATATGATTCAACCTTGATACTTCTGGGGCAGGGGGCCTTTTTTTTTCCCCACCCCAGGTGCCAACTGCACTTCTCCCATCCAGATCCCTGAGACATCACCCTTATTTGCTTCTCTTTAAATCCTTCATCCTCCAAAATCAGCTTTCACCTGCTCCAAGTGAAGTTTTAAGTAGAAGGGTTCAAATAAAGTAAAGGTATTTAGTCCATGAGGAAAATACTTAGGAAGATGGGCCTTCCAGGATTACTTAAATCAAACAATATACACAGCCAAACTCTCTACCTTACATACCTATAAAAAGAAAAGAAAAGAATAAAATTTTAAAACAAAACAAAACAAAAAAAAGTAAAATGAAATGAAATGAAATAAAATACAATAAAGTAACTTTGCCACAACTATGAGCAAGCCTACACAATAACGTTATTCAAACACATAGCTCTAGAGATCACTTCTCTTTCACCTGAAATCCAGAATGATTGTTGGCAGTTAAAGTATTTATTTAACTGAAGTGTTCTCTGAGTGATCGTTTTGCCTTTCAGACCTATTTTCCAAATGAGCCTAATTCAAACTCATGAACATGTCATGGATATAATCTTTTTGACGTCATTCCAAGTTTCTGTTTCCTCATCAGTAATCCACTTCCCCTCTGCCCAGCCACATCTGCCATGATTTTATGTGAGAGTCAATGTAGCATGGTGACTGGAAGACAGAACGCTGGGCCTGCCAGGGTTTCAGTCTCGGCTCTGCCACATAGCAGCTGGGTGGCTTTGGGCAAGTTGCTTAACTTCCTGTTCCTCAGTTTCCTCTTCTACAGAAGAAGGGTGATACTACTTATCTCACAGAGACCTTAGGAGGATTATGTGAGTTCAACAAAATGAGCTAATACTTATAAGAGCTCAGCAGGCTGACTGGCCTACCATTCAACATTTGTTAAATAAACTATAGCCACAGGGGAAAAGGGAGGGTACCAGGAAACTACGATTTAGGCAACTGGTCTACCGCAACTAAAACATTAAGGACAAAGTTCACCCTTTCTAGAAGAAATAGACCAGAGAAGTAGGAAAACCCTGTATCATAATGGATCCAAAATCTCAGAAAGGAGAGGCATTTCATATAGGGTGAGAGAAAAGATAAAAGCAGAAGGCTGTTTACTCCACCTCCTATTTGGAGCTCTGGAGGAAAATAACCAACCTGCCTAGTGTTACCCAAACAACTTAGAGAAGCCATCATTAGGCATGAAGAAAGCTTAATTTAGCCTTCCTGGGTCAGACTCCGTCCTTGGGAGGTGTGCACACACCCTGAAATTCCTGATTGTACCTTTCTAGAAGGGGGGGTGCTTTAGTAATGGGGTTAAGGAGCCCTGTGGACAAAGGGGATCAATCAGCAATGAATGGGGAGGTTACAGGGTATAATATAGTAAGACAATACAGTCACAGGAGAGTTGACCTGGAGCCACCTCAACCAAGCACCCTAGTCTTGACCAAGTTGGGAAGAGAGACCACAAGCCACACTAGACTGCAGAAAGCAGCTCGAAGACTCAGGAATGCGATCAGACAACCTACACTGCAGTGAATACCAGCTCTCAGGCCCCTGAAGACCACTAGATCCCACCATCTCTCCAAAAACCCAAAACCCAGATTAAAGATGAACAGGAGGAGGGGAAGAACATCCAAACACCGAAGTTATCCAAAAGTGACTGGGCTATCCAAGAGGTTGTTTCAGGCTTGGCTAAGTTTACCAAATGGAATTCAATTTGATTTTCTCCACTACTCTGCAGGGTGGGGCCTATAAAGAATATTATAATAGCCCTGAAAAATAATGAAACTGAATCTTCTGGGCACTTGGGAGCATACCAAAAGTCCATCAGTCATCCTGCTAAAAATGCAATGGGAAAATAGCACATTTGAATTGAAGAGACTAATTTTGACCTTTTAAAGACTATTTGGTTTTATAAAACAGTCTAAAAGGGGAATGATTGTATAAAAAGACATCCAGAGCAAAAGCACAGGCTTTGGAGTCTAGTTGCCTTGGTTCAAATTTCAGGTCCATCCCTTTCTTTAGTGGCTGCTCAGGGCTAGTTATTTAATTTCATGATGTCTCATTTTGTGTAAAAAGAGTACACTAACCATTCAGATGTTTGCTATGAAATAACATACACACATCATAGTATTTTCTACTACTGGATCAATTTCAGATAATACTGTACAGGCGAAGACTCAAAACAGTGCCTGATACATAGTATGTGCTCAGCTAAAATTTTTAGTAAATATACCATTCAGTAGAAGTCCACATTCAACTAGTTGAATCCATTAAATAAAAAAAAAATTCTTCCAAACTGTCCTAGACAATACAGGCAGATCTCTAGTCTTATGTTCAGTGGCATGCCTGTGGTTAACCTCATATTTTAAAATTATCTTTTTATTACCATCTCCAGCCTATGCATCTAGTCTATATATTGAATTTATATGGTGATTATGTAGAAGTAAAGAAGTGGGCAGATTCTTTAAATGAATTATCAAAATTAAACTGCCCCATGGAACCAAACGACTCAGGGAATAATTAGCTGTGGACTTAACAATGTAGGGAAATGGGATTTTCATTAATTATTTACCTTTGATCTCTCTTACAATTAACCCGATGGTATATGCAACTATGCATATACCATAGTACTTGTTAGAAGATTATTTCTGAGGGAAACAAACAGGTTTAAATGACAGGTTGCTGGAAGAATTTTATAGACAAACATTTGCCTCACATACAAATGGTGTGTAGATCTAGATGAGAAGGAGGGGAGACATAGGACACTTTCCTTTTCCCCCTTTTTTACTTTTTTAAATTACCTGAAATTGTTTATTGTTTTTATTATTATTATGGGGTTTTTAAATTTTTCTATCAAAATGCTAGTTTTTCAAATGTGGTGTAGATTTAGATATGCTCAGTTAGTCCTTTGTTTTCTTTACACTCTGCACTAAACAACCATTTTAGACACTATTATATTGCTAGCCATCTAAAGCGAGAACAATGTACTTAAGTGAAAAAAATAATAATTCTTCATTGTTGTAAAAATAATCCCTGGTCATAAATAAAAAGAAAGTGCAGAAGAACTTACTTAGGCATTGCTAATCCCACCATCTGGAGATAATGACAGTTTTGGTAAATTATATATATGTTCCTTCTCATACTATATATATATATATATATATATATATATATATACACACACACACACATTAGAATCTTTCAATTTTGCCTTCTGCTTTTCTACCTAACATTATACTGTATTTTCCAAAGTCATGTGATATTCTTTGAAAAAAATATTAGTAAAGTATACACACACCACTATTCAATGGACATGTGATGTTTATTCAACCATTTTCCTATTATTAAATAGAAAAATAACTTGATAGGACCCTTAGGTGATGCATAAATAACGATATGAACACAGATAAAGAATCACCTAATTCTATCTGGGAGGATAAAAAGAAGCTTTAATGAGGTGGTGGGTTTTTAGACAAAAATGTCATGTGTAGACCAGGAAAGCAAGGGCTTTGCAGGCAAAGGAAACAGCTAGAACAAAATTATAGACATAAAAAGTAACATGAACATTTTTGTAACATCAAGGAACACGTACACCTAGGGCATGGAGCGAGCAATGGCGCAGAAGAGAAGTCCTGAAGGAACCGCGAAGGCAGGTTGTAAAATCTTGCAAAGCATTCTGAGGAATGGAGTGTGTAGGATGGGCAAGATGAAGGCACCAGCGCTTGTACACGGAAGCGGATTACATTCGCGTTTTAGATGTTTTAGAAATGCATTGTAAAGACGAAAAAGCACCGCTTCTGGAATCAAGGGACCAGTTTCCCCCAAGGCCAGTTTCCCCGTGTGTGAAATTATATTCACAAAGCTGCTTTGAGGATTAAATTATATACATTAGTAGGTGCCCAGCAAATGGCACTTAAATGTGAGTTGGCTACAAGAGTGTGGCTTGTTTTCAAGGAGAGGGATAGGAAAACACAGTGTCTTGAAAATCGTCACTGTCCAGGCCAGAGGTGGTGAGTGACTAAACCAGGAAAAGGCAGTAAAAGGGTGGCAAGTCGCCAACGGATTCAGAAACATCTCAGGGATCTAGGGGATGGGACCTGACAACCCGCTGGATGTGGACTGTTGCAACAATGAAACAATAGAAGGGAAATCATGGAGTGTCCCCAGAATGACCATGGAGCAAGTCGAAACAGGAATCAAACCAGATGGCAGTTCAACAAAGGAAAACAAACAAGTGAGTGTTGGAACATGGAGCAAAAGTAAAGCATTGACCGCGTCTCCGTGGAGGACACGAGATGGGAAGTTCAAAGTTGCAATTGGGTGAATTTCCTCAATATCAGTCACATGGAGACTTTGGATACTCAGCTATTTGCTGTCCACAATTTCTGGGACTAAAGAGTGGGCAAAGGCAGTAATTTATCTGAAAAATTTTGTATTTGGCTTCTGGATTTTGAGATAAGGTAGAAAATGAAGACCCAACAACAAGAGTTCGGTATTCTTTACTTTGATCCTCCCTTAATTTACCTCTTGGGGAAGGTCTGTCACGTAGTTGCACGCGAGTACCACCATAATACACACGCACACACACACCTACTGCATAGCCTAATAGATACACTACATATGTTTATCTGGTGTGCGTATATTGTCCGAAATATATATGTATATTTATGAGCTGCCTTTGAGTTTCTTGTGTACAACAAGATATATGTAAAACATATAGAATATGATACATAGATTATACATACATACAAATATACATATACACACATATACACAGTATGTAAACTACTTTATTATGTATATTTATATGGTATATACATTTGTTTAAGATATATGCGTACATATATGTGCTTCTATGTATTATTATAGATAATTAATTTAATTACCTTAATTACCTTAAACGAATGTATATACCATATAAATATACATATGAAAAATTCCATAGACTCAAGGCCAAGGAGCAAAGAATTGATTTCCTTACTCCTGTCCGTGCCTGTGGAAGGGGATAAGGAAGCCAGACTTAGGGACTGTTCTGAGCATCTTGAAGCTGCTACTCTAGAGCAGCTGCGTCCTTTACACAAGGGAAGCTTTCCCCTTGTGTCCTAATTGGGCATGAAATCTGACTCACCAGCACAAGTTATATTGGAGCCGGCCAACAGAGCAGCTGCTTGTGAACCCCTTGAATAACCCACGTCCAGTGACTGAAAGTGACGTGGGATGAAGCACGGGCCCCTGTTAACCTAGCAGATGCTACCCAGAACTCGAGTCACCTCGGCTCTCGCCACACACCGCGATGAATTGCCCTAGATTGTTTGTCCTCGTAGCTTCTCAAAGTGAAACACGAGCCCAGGTATTTTTCTCCCGGCGGTAGATTTCGTGACATCATACTGGCACAGTGAGTGATTCTTTTAATACACTAACTCATGGTGTTAGCGATCAGAGAGAACGCTCCTGAGTGAAGCGTTTGGTCTTGGGAGGCTGTGATCCACTGAAAATCTGAAGATTAGCATCTCCCTAAACCACCTGTGGGGAGTGTCTATTTCTATAGTCACTTCCAGGTCTGGGAAACCTTATACACTGAAGACAGAATACCATCGTGCTTAAAATCACAGGCTTGGGAATCAGACAGTCTAGGACAGATGCGGGTCTAACAATTATCTCTGGGTGATCCTGGGTAAGTTATTTAACCCCTCTGATCTGTAGTTGCATATTTTTAAAAGTTTTATTGTTTAGAGAGAGAGCAAGCGAGAGAGTTGGGGGCAGAGGGAGAATTTTTTTATTAAAAATTTATTTATTTTGACTTTGTTTCAGGTCATAATCTCATGGTTCAAGAGTTTGAGCCCCGCATCGGGTTCTCTGCTGACAGCGTAGAGCCTGGAGTCTGCTTCGGATTCTGTGCTCCCTCTCTCTCTCTGCCCCTTCCCCATTTGTGCTTTGTCTCTCTTCCTCTCTCAAAAATAAACAAACATTAAAATTTTTTAAATTTATTTATTTTTGAGAAAGAGTGGTATGCGTAAGAGGGAGAGGGTCAGAGAAAGAGGGAGAGTGAAAATCCTGAGCATCCATTGCACTGTCAGCCCTGAGCCCGAACCCAGGAACCATGAGATCATGACCTGAGCCGAAATTGGACGCTCAACCTACTGAGCCACCCAAGTGCTCCTGAGATTGCATATTATTTTTAACACATGGCGTTGCTGTATGAGTTGATTAACCTAGCAAATATAAAGTGCTGCTATGCAGAAAGAGCTCAATAGTGTAAGGTATTAGATATTTTTCACATTGAAACAGTCACACAATCCAAACTGGTTTTAGGAATCCAGTGGGACAAAATCACGGGTGTCTCCTGCATACAACTCTCTCAACCTGTTGATGCTAAGTTCCAAAATTAGCCGGGAAGTTCCCCTTTCTCATTTTTTGAAAATATGTCAGCCCTTAAGAATTCATTGACATAATATAAACCTCTGTCCTGTGGACCTCAAATAAAGAAATCAGCTCACTTGCATTGCAGAGACCTTAAAAAAAAAAATTCCAATCCCAAACACATTACTTTGTTCCAGAGGAAAAGCTTGGACTTTAAGGAATGGGCTTCCACATCTCTCATGATGTCTAATGAAAATTATTGATTTATATCCCTTTCTGATCACTAATTAGAGCTAATGCAACTTAATGACCCAGCTTCTCTCAAAACTACTTATCATGGGAGGGACACCTAAGGAGCCACATATGTTCATTCTGGATGCCATGGTAAGAAAGGGTGCTATTCGAGGGACTAAATACTCATGCCCTGAACACCAGAATTACTGGGGAAATAGGGAGCCCTGGAGAGTTTGATATGGGAGGGCTATTTAATAAAATAGTTCAATAGTTGTTATCCTGAAAATAACGTCACCTTATTAAACACAGATATATGTACATATATCTTAGTGATGCTCCTAAATCTTAGTGCTCAAAGGACTTCAAAGAATACCTAGTCCAGGGGAGCCTGGGTGGCTCATTCGGTTAAGCATCGAACCTCATCTCAGGTCATGATCTTACCGCCTGTGAGTTCTGAGTCTGGTGTGGGGTCTGTGCTGACAGCTTGGAGCCTGGAGCCTGCTTCTGATTCTGTATCTCCCCTTCTCCGTCTACCCCTCCCCCACTCTCAAAATTAAATAAACATTAAAACAAAATTTTTTAAAGAGTACCTAGTCCAACCACTCATTTATGGCCAAGGAGGCTGAGGCACAGAGGTTGATGGAGCTCACACAGCTACGTCATGGCAAACAGTTTGAATTCAAGTTTCCTCACGCTCCCTGTATCATCTTCCTGCTTTGATTTTTCTCTAAAGATCCCTCATTGTTGAAAAGCCTCTGGTTTCCGGTTAGATATCTGGATTTTGAACATTTGTTTGGAGTTCAGGGCACATGTGACCAGGTCTGAAACACACAGGTTATGTTGTAATTCTCTGATAGCCATTTACATTCTTGTTTGTTTCTTCCTCCTGAAAGTGAGGAGAACGGGAGGGGGCGGTGGGATCCGGTGACATGGAGAATCCAGGTGATAAGCGTCTCCTTATTTCTGGCTGTACATACGGTAACGCCCTAATGACCCTTAGGAGTTGATGTGCTCCTAATTCCTTTCTTTCTTGCACTTTCTCGGGACTGTGTGTTGAGAAAACATTTTCTGCAAGCGAGTATCTCCGAACCCTTAACCAGTTCCTCCTCAGAGGGGGTCCTTCTGCCACCAGGGCTCCTGGAGATGTGCCACGAGAGTCCCACGGGGCGCTGTGGCTTCCCCGGCACGCAGGGGTGCAGGCACCCCCTCATTAGCACAGGCTTCCCTTCCCACCCACCAGCAGGGCTCTTTGCCTTCCTGGCCACGGTCTCAGGGGGTCCTCAACATGTATTATGTCCTCACCTTTGCCATGATCACTTAGATCCCCTCCTCCCCAACCCCACCGCCACTTCTGGGTCCCGGGCTAAAATGAAAACAAATCACAACTGCTCTAGTCTTCACCACAGCATGAAAGTCCTGCCCGGTTTGAAAACGGCTAACCTCAAAAGAGGGCCCAGAAAGAAGCAAGTGTCCATAGGTAAGAAAGGAGAACAATTTCAATCTGCGTTACGGAGAGGGACCATCAACGATGCTCCCAGGTGGCCGACAAGGTAACTAGTGGCCGATGGCTGACACCGGAAGTGCTCACACAGACACAGACGCCACCCACATACGCTGACAGGTGATCGGATTCCTCGAAACCAGCTGCTTTTCACTCCACGACATAACCTTCCAGGAAGGAGAAACCAGGGATGGCATTCCTTGTTTTGAACAACATCATCTCCTACGGATACATAGTAAAGGCTTACTTCCAGAATTTAAGACGACTGTCGTGCTCTCCTCAAACAGTATACTTACACACAGCAACAGAACAACAACAACCAAACTTTCTTCCTGCACACCAACTAAGAAAAGCATTCAAGCTCGGGGTCATCTGTACACACGTTCCACTTTTCAAATGCCTGCCCTTGGGAAATTCTCGTAGTCCTTTTGAGGAACTTATCCATAACATTCTTTTCCCTTTTCTTGCCATTCATTAACAAGCTTCAGAAATGGAGTGACAGTCCTCCTAAATTAAGTACTGGATACTTCAGGCTAATTTTCTGTTTTTTATCACAATAGCAGGGCAGTATTAGCGGCCTATTATTTTGTCAGCTTTCTCATTTAGCAAAGCAGCTTCAATTTATTAACAGTGAGGAGTGTGCATGAATCAATATGTTTCATTGGGCAATGTGTCATTTGTTAATCGGATATTGATGAGATTATTGACGCACAGCTAATTAATCTCAAACCCACTGCTAGCCTTCATATGTTTCCTTAATTATGTCCTTCATCTTAGTCTCCTGGCTTTAGAGCCCGACGCGGGCCTGGAGACAGTGAGTGAGGTAAGCTGTCAGGGGCTCTTTTCACACATTTACAATCCCTTGGCAGTGAAATTATTTTCTGAGTTGTAAATAGGTATCAAAGAGATATTTAATAACATTTGGCGGCAGATTGATATTGATTGGTGTGGACTCGCTTCAAATCTGGCAGTCACAGGATTTTGCCTCAGAAGGAGACTATTTAAAAAAAAAGAAAAAGAAAATGCTTAATTAGTATGAAACAATTGCATGAAACCGTTGTCATCTGCCCCCTGGAATTTAAAAATTGCTCTTCTCTGGACATTGTCTCTATGCCCGTAGTTCAGTATTTCAGATAATTTTGTTTTACCTTTGTTTTCATGTTCACTCTTTATTGCCACCTTTCTTAGCCATGAACAACATTCATGGGAATAGAAAACTTTAGACAGACTTGGGGCACCTGGGTAGCTCAGTCGGTTAAACATCCAACTCTTCATTTCCCCTGCAGTCATGATCTCACGGTTTGTGAGTTCAAGCCCCACAGTGCAGAGCCTGTAGGGATTTTCTCTCTGCCCTTCCCTGCCTCTCTCTCTCTGTCTCTCAAAATAAATAAACTTAAAAAGAATTTTTTTTAAACTAAAGAAAATTAAAAAGAATTTTTAAAAAAATAAAGAAAATTCAAGAGGGACTCAAAACTCTTGTCATTTTTAAAAATTAATTCAGCCACAATTAAGGAACATAGCTACAATTCCACTTCCTGCCCTTGCTTACTCTTATATGTCTGTGAACCCTACTTTCTTGTCTGATTTATGTCTTCCCAGACTTCTGAGTCACAGTGGAAAGTACTAATCTGTGCATTGCCTCTGTTACTCTTTTACATGTGATAACCAACCTGAGCCTTATTTTACCCATCTGCAAAATGGGGACTATAAACCTGATTGAGTAATTCACAAGATCGTTGCAAGGATACATAAGGTAAATATGTGTGAGAACACTTAAGATTTCAACAATGTCATCCAATTACTCGGCATTATTTGTTTTGGTACAAGTATGTATTTGGAACTCTTGTAAGAACTCCAAAGTTGATTTCAAACCTGTTTAAGGCATGCAATAGATATGTGATAATAATAAGGCCTCTTCACGGCAGCAAAGAGACAGCAAGTTGGTATCAGGTGTCAGGGGTGGGACATAGGACCCCACCTCACCCATGGCTTTCTCATGCCTAACACAAGAGAAGAAACACCTCACTGCAAAACTCCTTTAACAAATCAAGCATGAGACATCCTTTCCTAGAAATGTGGATTTCAATAAAGAACTCATGTTGAAAGCAAATTTATTTTTATAATTTCAGTATCCTTGTATATAAAAGGGTCTTCACACAATTAGTTTTGAGTCCAGAGCTAGTATTCAATGCAATGCATAGATTGGCTAACCATTGCTCCCTCCCTGTGGACCTTAGATCTACAGTTTCCTATTAACTGAAAGAAGGTTGCTGAGTCTAATGGGGAAGCAATTTCAATATTTTGTGATTTTTTGACAAAAAAAGTTTCTTTTTCTCCACCGTGTAAGTATGTACGAGAAAATTGAGATGATTGTTTTACATTTTTTGTTTGTTTGTTTATTTTCGAAAGACAGAGAGAGACAGTGCGAGCAGGGGAGGATCAGAAAGAGGAAGATAACAGAATCTAAAGCAGGCTCCAGGCTCTGAGCTAGCTGTCAGCACAGAGCCCAATGCGAGGCTCAAACCCATGAACCATGAGATCATGACCTGAGCCAAAGCCCGACGCTTAACCAACTGAGCCACCCAGGTGCCCCAGAGATGATTGTTTTAAAAAAGAATAGAAGATGAAGATTAAGAAATAGAAAAAAGAAAATAAGGAAGATGTGACCCAATGAGAGCTAATTAGGAAGTTCCCCTTCTTATAGAATTACATGAAGCAGATCTTTCAAATTTCACAAATAGCACAATAGACTTAGAGTACAAATCTAGAGTCTACGTGGAACTAAATGGCCACCAAAACTTGACATATATGCTCTCTCCAACACAGAGCCCAGCATAGAGTAGGTGTTCAAGTAAGGGCTTTTAAAACTGATCATGCCTATATGAACATATAGGGAAATGTTATTATTCATAAGAATGTAATGGTTGGCATATTAAAAGCGACTCCAGGACCCTCTTGTATTGTTGGTAAGAATGCAAACTGCTGCAGCCACTCCTGGAAACAGTGTGGAGGTTCCTCAAAGAACTAAAAATAGAATTACCCTACGACCCAGCAAAAGCACTACTAGGCATTTATCCAAAGGATACCAGGAGTGCTGATTTGTAGGGGTACATGTACCCCAATGTTTACAGCAGCACTATAACCAATAGCCAAATTATGGAAAGAGCCCAAATGTCCATCAATTGATGAATGAATAAAGAAGATGTGGTATGTGCACCCGCACACACACACACACACTGGAATATTACTCAGCAATGAAAAAGAATGAAATCTTGCCATTTGCAACAATATGGATAGAACAGGAGGGTTTTATGCTAAGTGAAATATGTCAGTCAGAAAAAATAGGTATCATATGTTTTCAGTCCTATGTGGAATCTGAGAAACTGAACAGAAGACCATAGGGGAAAGGGAGGAAAAATAAGTGATAGAGAGAGAGAGGCAAACCATAAGAGACTCTTAAATACAGAGAACAAACTGGGCATTGCGGATGAGCACTGGGTGTATGTAAGTGATGAATCACGGGAATCTACCTCACAATGAATGATTAAAACATAAAAAATAATTTTTTAATTTTTTTAAATTAAAAAGAAACAAATAAAAGTAACTTCAGGGATGACTTCAGGCAATTATTTCACTGGATCTCATTCATAGGAGATCAAGGTGAAGAGAGAGAAATCCTCAGTGAAGTGTCCTAAATAAGATGTTTAATATCATTATACTCTCTTGGTCTTCCCTGACAAATTACTAATCAGGTAGTCTGCCTTTAAATGCTAGTGTTTCCTAAGCTTTTCAAATTTCTGCCCATGGTCTGTTTGTTTTTCCCACCACACACTTCCCAAGAGTGACTTTACCCATAATTCTGACTTCAGATACCATTCATATGGGCACTCAAACCTGTACGTCCAGACATAACCTGTCTGTGAAACTCCTGATTCAGGGTTTCACCTTCCCCTAGATAAATGTCTGCACAGATATTCCATAAGCACCTCAAAACCCTTCTCACTCATCTTTAACTCCAATCAGTTACCAATACCTGTCACTTCCGCATGTTATCTCTCTCTCAAATCCTTTTACTTTCCTCTCTCCTTGGTCAGTTTCTGGCATTTTCCCCAATTAACTCCTGCTTCGATTACTGATCAGCCCCCCAAAGTCTCTGCTAGCCGTGCCTCAAGCCCCTGCCCAGGGTGTCTCCCCAGCATGGGTCAAATGTTACTCCTGCACCTACAACACCTACATGGCTGCCTATTACTCTAAGGATAGAATCCTAATATCTCAGCTCCTAGGTCCTACATGATACTGTGATCAAGCCCACTTCTCATCTTTAAGCTCCAAATGCTTGATCCCTTGAAATCTAACCCACAGTCATGCTGAATGTTTTTCAATTTCTTGAGTTCCTTTAGCCTCCAACCATGCTGTTCTGCCTTGAATGCTCATCAGTGTGACTCAGATACAACTTGTCTTTACTCTTCAGATCATTTACTGTGTGTTCAGTGATACCATGTTCATAGATTCAAATCGTCTATGGTGAGAATATCTGCACCATATAAATCCACAAATGCTACAAGTCAGAGCTTTTCTTTTCTTGTGGACCATTTAGTCTAGCGCACCACTGCTTTCTCTAATTGTGATACCCGGAAAGACCAAACAGCCCCTGTTTACAGTCTACCCACCTCCTCTGCCTGCCCCTCCAATTAATTCTCCACACTTATCCAGGAAGCTTTTTCTAAGCTATGATCTCCTCTGTTTAAAATCTTACAATGTTGCTCCCCACCTATATATACAAGACTCTTATCCCTTGACATGGATCATAAGGCCTTTCAATGACCCAGGCCTGCCTTTCAAGTTTCCTGTCCTTCCTTCCACATATCTTAGGCTCTGGCTACTATCTCTTGCAATTGTGATTTTTTTAAACCTCTCTCCGTGCTATTCCTTCTTCCTAGATTGTACTCCCCTATCTTGTATGCTTGAAAGACTCCTGGCCATCATTTTAGACTCTTCAGACATCAAGTCCATCTTGATGTGACACTTGTTCTCGGTCAGAACGATTGTTTCTTCTCATATGCCCCCACCATCATTGTGTGAACACAGTAATTATAACACTCATACTACTACTGTATTTGTGGGTTTTCATGTGTCTTCATCATTTCACTAAATCCCTTGAGGGAAAAGACAATGTAGCTATCAGCAAGACTAGTGGGTTGTCAAAGTAGACATCATCCAAGAACATCCCCACAAATTTAGAGGTGTATAGGTCTTGCCCTCTCCCCACAACATTTTTCATGGAGATTAAATTAGGTTTAAATTATCCACAGGAATATCAAGAAGAAGATGAAGTCATAAAATGCAACCTCCATCCCGAGACATGTGTAGTCATACTTGCATTTCTTATTCACAATCGAAAATTTATAGACAACCGTAGAGGAGCTGCAGGTTGTTTTCTACTGTTGTTCTTTTTCTCTTCAACACTGGTCTTCACCTCAGTCAACAGCAGTGTGACCTCTAAACAAATGCAGATCCTTCCATAAAGACCCAATTCACTGGATAATAGGTACTCCTACTGCATCGTGTTAAGTTTTATTTTCTCCCTCTACTGATCCTGCTCACTTTATGATTGCCAGATTCTAGTACTCTGATCTCACTATCATTCCTAGTACTTCCATTTTAATATTTTTAAGTATATTTTATTTATTTTGAGAGAGTGTGTGGAAGAGGGGCAGAGAGGGGAGAGATAGAATCCCAAGAGAGAATCTCAAGCAGGCTCCATGCTTATGACAGAGTCCAACACAGGGCTCAGTCCCATGAGCCACAAGATCATGACCTGAGCCAAAATCAAGAGTCAAGCCTCTAAACCAACTAAGCCACCCATTGCCCCATTAATCAAAATGTATCCCCAATCTGCTAATTCTCTCCACTGAAAAGAAAAAGAAAAAAACTATCCCTAAATTTTCTCTCTGCAGTTTCATTGGTCAATTAGCAGAGAACATAAAACATTAAGAAAACATGTATTCAAGGAATGCCATCTATCCATTGTGGTTCATCCTAACTCTAGAAAGGACAACAAAGATTGACTAAGCAGAATCTAAACAAAATGAAAGACTGAACTCAAAATAAAAACCAAGCATAGATCTCTTATTTCCAAGACCTTCCCAAATCCCAATGCAGCAATCTCTACAAATGACCTACACATTCTCTCTCCTTCAGACTGTTGATCACAGACCTAGAAGCAAGCCCTGTCAACCTTATGCAGATAACACTATGCAGAGGACACAAGGAAAATGGAATAGTTGAGAATTATATGGTAAATCTAGAAATGACAGATGGTCAAAGTGAACCTGTTACAAATCACAAGTGACCTTTCCATTTACCATGAAAGAGAGGAAACTATGGTAGTTTTCATATATTTACATTCATACACTCAACTAAGTAGAGAGGGATAGAGCTTAAATAATGTAGTCAAGCATGGAGTCAGGTCCAGATATACTCATCAAAGACCAAACTCACCAGTGATACATAAGTACCTACTTCATTTTGGTGTTCAAACATGACCATGAGATTTAAAAAGTTTTACATATTGACAGTCTATCTAAAAGCACTAATACAGTACAAAAGAATAAAGACATGCAAGAACACTTAATATACATAAGTGTACATAAAGCAAGTGTTATGGGTATATTAGTAACCTCATTGGCACTTGTAATATGTGGGCTAAGGGGCGCCTGGGTGGCTCAGTCGGTTAAGCCTCCGACTTCGGCTCAGGTCAGATCTCACACTCGTGGGTTCGAGCCCCGCGTCAGGCTCTGTGCTGACAGCCAGCTCAGAGCCTGGAGCCTGCTTCCGGTTCTGTGTCTCCTTCTCTCTCTGCCCCTCCCCCTTTCGTGCTCTGTCTCTCTCTGTATCAGAAATAAATAAAACATTTAAAAATTAAAAAAAAAATATGTGGGCTAAGCTGATTAAGAATGGATTAGGTAATTTTTTCAGCCTGAATAACTCATGGAAGACCCCTGGGACATCTTCTTCATTGAAAAAGGAGGGATAATTTTTTTATTAAACCAATCCTAGACATCAATATACATAAAAACAAATTAAGAACGGGCAGATGTAGTTAGATTAGTACTATCTACTAGAACCAAGATGTAAACCAAAATATAATTTTAAATTTTCTAGTAGCCACATTAAATAAAAGTATAAAGAAATTGGTCAAATAATTTTAATAATACATTTAATTTACCCAATATTTCCAAAACATTACCCTTTCAGAATGTAATAAATACTTAAAAAATAACAAGCTATTTAACATTCGTGTTTTGCACAAAATCTTTGAAATCAGATATGTGGTTGATGCTTCTATCACATCTTACTTTTCATAGATAACACTGTATTTAGATTGCATAAAATTTACAATTGAGGGGTAGAGTCACATAATCACATTGTTCCAAACATCCTTAAAAGTTTTCCAATAACTGAATCGACTACCAAGAAAGAACATTTTCCTATAGCACTTGAGTCTGTGTTAACAAAGGGGGTTGGGTTCAGCTCTTTTGGAAGGGCTCATCTAACTGAAATCAAAAGCACATTAATTTAAAATTATATGCACCAACGTAAGTAAATCTGCTAGTTCTTGTGTCAATTCAGTTTATTAACATTGAATTCAAAAAGACATAAACTGAAAAGCAACTTTAAATTAGTCAATACTAACAAAGCATTCCTCAATTCTTTATAGTTTCTTCCGCCAATTCATATAATGCCATTGATTACAATTAAAATATTCTCCATATTGATTCTTGTTGGAAGAAATGTATAAAATCATTATAATTGATCATAAAGTCATTATTACTGATTTCAACATAAATTCTTGTACTTGCCTGCTAAAGTCACAAGTAAGCTTTCTTTTCTTTGGAGGTGCAAATTTAGCTCATTTTAAAAAAATATTTGTTTATTTGGAGAAAGAGAGAGAGCGAGAGAGAGCATATGTGCACACATGAGCAGGGAAGGGCCAGAGAGAGAGGGAGAAACAGAATCCCAAGCAGGCTCTGTACTGTCAGCACAGAACCCAACACAGGGCTTCTGTCCCATGAACCAGGAGATCGTAACCTGGGCCAAAACCAAGAGTCAGACACTCAACCAAACAAACCACCAGAGCACCCCAAATTTAGCTCATCTTGTGCTGTGCATTTTTGGTGAGAAAATGTACATTGCATTGCATTGTTATTTTTGCTATTTTTGTTGAGTTTTGAATACAGTTTATGTTGGAGTTAACAATGTAGGAAACATTTGTAAAACTCTTCTATGGCTTTACCAGTGAGCACTGGCAAAAACATAAAGTCATTAAATTTATTGTTTTCCATCTCTTTTAACATTTCTACAGACTGGAGTTAATTCATGACATTTGCCTATCTATCTGAAATGATTTTAATAACTATGTCCATGCAATTTTATCATAGAATCTGTTTTGGAAAATCCTGCACAGATATTTTCTATGTATTACATAATGAAACAAAGAATTGGGAGAAATGTCAGTCTCTTGTTTTAAAATTCCAACAACACATGTTTTATATCTGACATTGCTGAACACTCTCCATCATTATAAAAGCTAAACTTTTTATATCTAGGTGAAATTCTTTGACAGACGTAGGATTCAAAACTATGTGTACTATCAGCTGAACTTTCTTTAAGCCATGAATTGGCACATTTCTTCAGAAATGTGGAAGTCTTTGAGACAAAATACACCCAAAGTATTGAAAGAGCATTCCTCACATCTCACTGAAAGCTTAAAAATAGTACTTCAGGCTGTTGTTTAAATTTTGAATAAATTGATCTCTGATATTGTTAATAAGGTCTTAAACTTTACAGGCAATTATTTGGTAGCTTAATTAAAGACCTTTTACTTTGTATAAAATATTGTTTAGCCTTACCCTCATAGTTTTCTAACAACATTTTTATAACTAAAATAGCACATTCTTTTATCATCTCTCCAGCTAAAAATTGAGATTTTTCTCTGTGTGTGTGAGAAGACAGCTGTTTTACAGCTTGCTAATTTTACAAGCTCAAATAGCATTAGAAATTGCTTAAAAATCATTTTCTGGACATTTAATTTTGCTTTCAGACACCTAATTTAATCGATTCCTTTTGACCATGGAGAGGAAACTTAGGATTCACCATGTGTTTCAGAAAACGTCTCTTTACATCGCCAACTTTGTCATCTTAAAAATCTGTTTGCACGGCAAACAAACCAGCTTCTCCAATTTGCTCTGCTGAAATAAACCGCATTTGCTGTTCTGGGGAAATTCACGACGCCTTCTTCTGACCTCTTTTTTCATCTGCTGTTTCAGTCCTTTCACATCTCCACTCAATTCTGCATCAGTGGTCTGCCCTTGCTTTGAATTTCAAAGTGTGCCCATACTTAATTTTTAATGATAATATACTTTATTATAAGACAATTAAACAATAAGTACATCCATGTCATTACCAGTTATGATTTACATCATTATCACTGTAATTAGTGCTGTCTTCATAAAATATTCAAGTAAATACAATACTACATTACTTAGGCGAATAGGGAAAAAAAATCAAATTGAATCCACCCATTGACATTGACTAGATTGATCATGTGATTCTGAGTTATAGTAGAAACAGCACATGTGCCTCAAATGCTCACTGCAGTGCAATAGTGATACCTCACAGGGTTCAACAGTTGAAGAGAAATGGAGTCCTACCAAACAACAACGTTGTGTTTAGCAGAAAATACTGTAATCTGCTTCATTTTTAAATTAATTTGGGGCACCTGGGTGGTTCAGTCAATTAATCGTCTGACCTTGGATCAGGTCATGATCTCGAGGTTTGTGAGTTTGAGCCCTATAGCAACTTCAGATTCTGTCTCCCTCTCTCTCTTGCCCATCCTTACTCATGCTTTCTTTCTCTCTCTCAAAAATAAATAAACATTAAAAAATAAGTAAAAATAAAAATTAAGTTTGGATGAATTAAAACGAAATAAAATTTAAAATTTAGTTCCTCAGTCTCACTAGTTAGATTTTAGGTGCTAGATATTCAAAGGTGGCCCATGGCGGCCATCTTAGTGAGGACATACATGATTCATGGTGGGAACGGGGATGAGAAGAAAGGAAGGAAGGGCAAGTTCCTGCTTTAAACACTAGGAGAATTAGGTTAACACAAATTCCTTCACTCATATAATCATTTAGTGCAGATCTGGTGAAAGTTTAGACTATATGTGAATATCCTGTTTCAAATCACCACAATTTCTCCTTTATCATCAAGGTAAAAATATTTGTCCACTGTTTATACATTACCCATATAACATTAGAAATCCACATACTGAACACTGTCAATTGTTCCACAATCGCATAGAAAGTGTGTGTTCTAAACTCTTAGGAAAGACACGAGACCTTAACATATTATCAATCAACGATCATCCTAATAGCACCAATTGACCTAATCCTTCTGGAAGCCCCCCAGCAAATCAAAGTACTATGTCCAAAATGCAAGTCATCATCTCTCCCGGTCTTCCAAATCACCCTGTTCTTTCTGGTTCTTTACACCCAGTGCCCCACCCACTGACTAAATACACATAGGATTCTCAATAAATATTGAGTGATTAAATAAATGGATTAAGTGAATTTAATTGCATTGGTAAGCAATTCTTAAGCATTTCCACAAGCTGATAAACTCAAATTTTATACAACGTTTAAACTAAACAAAACTCTTTACAAAAACTAAGCTGTCATTTTAAATTTATAATGGAGGGGAAGGGAAAAGACTACAAAAATAAATTCCATAGTAAGCCAAGAAATCTGATATCAACAACTTCTATGCAGTGCTATGCACTGTAACTACAAGCCAATCAGATAGGGTTCTCAAACACCATTATCTTTGAATATATTACTATAAAAATCAGATCGTCACTTAGTTTGTACACATATAATATTTTACAGCTTTGTTGAAGACTAAGAGAGAAGGGATCCATGATCCCTGTTTCTCAGATTAATTTGCAGTGCTTATTTAAACTTGGTTTAAAGTTCATTAAAAAAAAAGTCTTGATATTATTTTATGGAATTGGTCACTTGATTCTTACTGAGAACCTCTTCAATGTGATGCATGGAAGATACAAGAAAAGAAGAAAAGTGTTTCTTTTGGAAGTAATGGAATGTTGCCCCCCCCTTCTTATCTCCTTTCAAGGTAATTAATCTATACAATCGGTAAAATCAGTATGAATCAACTTCCATGAAGTGAGCCACTTCACCATTTTTTGTGACACATTCAAGTTTCAGTGTGCCTTTCATTATATTAGGGCATCAGGTTCTCTCAAAACTTTTGTGAGGCTAAGACAGAGAGAGTTAACCTCATCTGCCTAGGGAAAAATGAAGGCACAAGATTCCAGGTGACTAGGTTAAGATGGACATGGATTTATAGAACCCAGGCACTTTCTTGAGGGGGCTCCATTTACGGCAGAGTCTGATACTGATAAGTTTGCAGAGACAAAAGGAGAACTTCTTTCCCAAAGTAAAGAACCTTGAACACAAAAAGTAGACCTGTGGGGTGGGAGTTTTTGAGTTGTTTAGAAAAAGAGTGTTAGCAGAGGGTGAAAAGCAGTTCTCAGGGAGAGAAAATCCAAAATTCTATCACCGGTAGCACCTTAGAACCTTTGAGCATTTAACAAAGTAGTAAGGGGAAGAAAAACATGACGTGACCCAAATGAAACGGTTTCACTTAATGAATTCGGACAAGCCATATTTCCTCAAAGCATTCCATTAACCGTGTTTTGTCCCTTCGCTTATGTAAAAATATCATATTATATAAGCACCTGTGTTTGGACATGTAGATAATTAAAATAGAGGTTTAATGTCCATTTGGCTTTACAAAGTTATGACATTTCCTATACAAAGTCAGGGGCTTATTTCCTCCCTAATTCATTTGATAACTTGCATTGATGGTAATGTGAGTTGTGTGTTTTAAGATATTATTTGTTTAGCCTAGGGGTAATGTAAATTCTGAAATTTAAAAGCTACAACTCTAACGATCTGAATAATAACACTCTATGTTTATACGTGGCCAAGTTAATGCCCTTTATATTTTGTTTTCTCTATACTTTTGACTGGAGCATTAACAACAACAAAAAAAATTCCAAGGAAGAGACCTCCAGTGAAAAATTTTATGTATACAATGTCTGCTACCGGTGTCCCACAAGCTTTCTCCCCCTGCGTGATCTCTGAATCCATCCTGTACGCCCAACATTGGAAAGCAGTTTTCTATTTTACATTTTCTTAATTCTAATTAAACAAATCTTAATCTTGACTTTAATGGTTGCAATTATGATACTTCATTATGTTAAATGTTCGTTGCAACATAAGAATAAATTGTATAAACAGTTTAGCCGCAATGGCATGGTGTCTCACTGTACATTACTCATTAACAAGATGTGGGTAGCAGCAATTAGAACATTTCCTCCTAATGTCCCCATTTATTGAGTCACAGCAGCAAGCCCCCTTTTCACAACACACACTGATTGACGATAGCGGCTTTTGTACTCATAGAAAACAGGCACTACAACCTGCTGTGTGTCTCCAACTCAGATCGATGAAAGTACACATTAGCTCTTAGCCTCACAGGCCGGAGTTCTTGAAGGTCAAAATAGCCATCAGCATCACTGTAGGGTATAAAAATCATTTCACAAACTGTGAACAAAAACAACACAACTTGCTTTGCAGTTTGATTATTGTTTATAGATACATCAAGCCAGAATTAAAGCATAGCCTTGGGGCAGCATAATTATTTACAGCTGAAGACTCATATCATTATTAGCGTTCTCCTAATTGCTTGAAGTTATATCAATGTTAGTTGATTTAACACATTTTTTATAACATGCATGGAAATTGTTTCTTCTGCATATGGAGAGTCAGTTTAACTGGTAGATGGTTTTGTAATTTATCAAGGGGTTTTTTTTTCTTCTTCTTCGTTTTCTTCTTCTAATTGTTCATTTTTCTTTAAGGGAAGATTTTCCCTTACCCATAACAGGGAAATAAGTCGAAGCTGAGTTTCAATTTATCTACTGTTATCTTCATGCTACCAATACGACCATGGTTTTTTTTCATTTTCGTTAAAAATTGAATCCATAAAGCCTCAACAACATCTTCAATTGCAAAATGACTCAAACTTTCCTCCAGGTGGCTTGTACTCGTGAGCCTAACCTGAAATCCAGTTCGACATGAAGAGTGAAGTCACGTGGTAAATAAAAGCCTTTAATAATCCTGAAGTCCTGAAATTTTTCAGACATTGTAAAATCTCAAGTGTAGATCTACGGGTCAGGTTTTTACAGCACGCGGAAGGAAACTAGAGCTAACTGTGTAGCTATAATATATTGATACTTGCAGTAATATTAGAAGGAGAAAAAGAAAAGAGAAACATTTAGGAATATGGGAGTGGTTGGAGTTGGGGGTCTGTAGGGGCTAAATGAATTCCTATTCTGTTTTTAGGGTGTTCTTTACCAGGATATGGTCCTTCTCTTTCATTATTGTAGTATATTTTCTACCTATAGGTGGCGACACTTGTACTCTTTCCTATGGAAGTGTAGCTTCCTCGTGCCTAAGAACAAACAACCCTAGTCATAGGACTATGACAAGATACAGACCACAGTGTCAGAGGCTCCTGAGGCTAAGAAAGATCTTAGCAACCAAGTGGTCAATTGCTCCAACATATATAGCTAAGGCCCCAAGAGATTACGTTAAAAACCCAAGATCACATAGCCAGTTAGTGACAGAGCTGGGAAGATAAAGAAGAAACTGGGTCCTGCAATAATAAACTGGGACACAGTGTAAACATAAAACGATAAATCCTTAAGAACGACATTTGCCCAGTATCATATAGAACCTTATTGCCAGCAACCCGAAGAGTCCCATTAAGTTATGTACATTAAAGTCCAAATTCCTGCTTTCGTGGTTTTTTTTTTCTTGCTTCACAATTAATGACCCTCCACAATATTATGATAAAAGAGCTCAGGTCTTTTATTTGAGAAAATGTAAATGTTTATGAAAATGGTTCCCAAAGGGAAATATCAATTTAATGGCTAATGTATGTTTTTACAACATTGATCACCACTTGCAAATATGAAACTACTGGAGACAATCCGAGAAGGTTGTTAATGAAGTTTATTGTTTAAAGGTAAGTGAAAGCAAATACCAAAGACTTTGATTCCAGGTCACGACAGTTACCCAGAGATCTTATGACACTAAAGCTGTGATTGTTAACCTACTAAAACTTACCACATTACTTAACACTTGTGATCTTATCTAAGAGACATATGGCAGAAATATTCCCAAAGATTTCTCAGGACGATTTGGTTTTAGCCAAGGGAATATTACTTAACAATTCTCTGTATTTTATGGGCCTTTAGCAAAACTCTCGTGGTTGCCAGGAGGAAACAGAAACTCTAAAGTGGTATTTTAGATTAATTTAATTTAGATTTTCTCTACAGCGACCCCGGTGGATTGCTTCTGGAGTCTGAAGTTGCCTCAGTTCCAACTGCCCCATCCATGAACACGATACAGGGGACGTGGGAAGAAGGTGAGCCATGGCCATAGGTTGGTAAAACCCATCACTGCCGATCCGTGATGGTAGAACCACCTTCCTTCCTAGATGCAGTGCTGGTTTTCCTCCTATGGACAGAATTGAACTTGAACAGAGAAGATCAGGTCAGGCATGGACAGGCCATTTTACGTTGATGTCAAAAATACACCTTGATACATAATTTTATTTTTTTACATTCTCTCTTGGTTTATTTTGTCCATATTTAGGAAGATATAAAACCATCCAAATTGATTCAATGGAGCAATAAATACAAGCGCTATGGCAAACAAAATGGCTTTTAAATTAGTACTCTTACTAAAATGCCACATTAAAGTATTTTCTTCTCAGAGGTGTGCTCATATTTTTCAAAGACTAGCAAATTGATTTTCTCTTTTTTCTTTCACAGCCATCCGACTTGATTTCACTTTTTTGGTGCTGAGTTTCCTTTGGACGAATTAAGCATCTCAACTTTGACCTGTAGTTTTGGGGTAAAGTGATTGCTTTCTGTTTGCTAGTGGCTAGTGGCTTTGCTTTACACCATTGATTCATATTAGGTAGTGAAAATGTTTATGTCTACCATACTGTGATTTAATATGATACATAGGTGTAGTATAATATTACTTAATTTTATCACCCACAAGACTTCATTCTTCCACAAAATAGTGATGAAGAAATTTTTTTTAACTGCAATAATAGTTTGATTGTGGTAGCCAGGGAGGAACTGGAAAATTACTACTCTGCAGGCCCCATCTGTCATAGAGATATGTCATTTTATGAAACACCAGTGCACTTGAGATAGGGGGGGGAAGTGTCTTTCAGTCCATTGCATAGAATCAAATTCCTTAGGACTCGTGAGATAAATATTTGCTTTTGCAACTGTGTTGCAACAACTATCCTCAATAGTGGTGGCCATAAAGCACAGTCTGTAGCTTATGTTACTGTAAGAGATCTACTTTTCCACTCCCTTTCGCTGTCCGCCTGTCTCTGCTAGCCTCAAGTTCTCCCTTTGGAAAGACCTCGGCCCCAGCACAGAGCGGTGGGGGAGGGGGAGCGCAGCGGGGTGGGAACCAGCCGCAGACTCTCACAGGTTACAGCATATGCTGGGCAGATAACATCTGCAGATAATGACAGGGCAGGGGTGAAGGGTAGAAAGGCCAAGCCATGCAAGAGTGATGAAGCACGGGGGACAGCCAGGGAAGCTGTTGCAAGAGTTCTGTGCAGCATGCGCGATTTCCCACTGAATCATTAATTTGCAGCCTCGCCATTTAACCTGTTCAGCACAGAGCGATATTGCGTCTCCAACAAGTGGATATTGTTTAACTTCTTTTTTTTTTTTTAACTTGCCGGGTTGGGGGAAAAAACGGGGGTGGGGGGAACACTGATTGCAACGACATCGGATGTTTGAGCAACTTGATATGTGATGACTAACACGTCGACTACTTTTAACAGTTTTTGCTTTCCTCTCCGTGACTGGAGCTGCGTGGCACCGGAGTGAGAGACAGCTAATACAGTAAATGGAAACTGCTGTCAGTAGGAACCAGATTAGTCCGTCCTTATAGCAAAAGTGAATTTCAGATAACAGCTCAAGCATGACCACTCTGATCACAGCCTACTGTTTATGTATACAGAGGAACAATGCAGTGGCCTGGCAATTACTGGAAATACATTCCTCAAGCTTTCAGACGATGCCAAGCTTAAAATTGTGGTCAGCACATGTGGGAGAAGCAAGATCAACTCCGAATTCATTGCAGCAATTGTAATTAAATCGCATATTTTCTCTCTCTGTCTCTCCATGCTAAGTGTACGGCTATTTAAACCACTGTGAACATGCCAGACCATATGACCGGAATTCTCTTAGGTAGAGTCTTTTCATTTCATTTCATGAAATCAAACCACGGAAGAGGAAACAAGGCCACACAAACTGTCCTGACCCATATGGTGACTTTGCATAAACCCGTGACAATCTGTCCCGAGATCTTATGTGTCGCTTACAATGTTTGTAAATCTGTAATTTATACAAGTAAGAGAGCAGGACACATTAAAAAAAAAAAAGGAAAAAAGTTAACTACATTAGTAACAATTTGCAAAATGCGATTGTAAGATGCAAACAGCTACCTTTTCACCTAATAGCTTTAAAACACTTAATGATCGTGCCCAGTACCCACACTGTTGTGAAAAATCAGAACATGGTGTTTTAATAACAGTAATAAGCATTAGGATGATCTGATCAGCCTGATTTCACATCCTAGCAGTTGAGTAACCTTGGGCAGGTTATTTAACCTCACTACACCGGTTCCCTCAACAGAAAATGAGAACAATGATTCTGTCGGCTTCACTGGGCCATTGTGAGGATGACATTTTAAAATGCAGGTAAAGAATTTAGGGGCGCTTGGGTAGCTAAGCATCCTATTTCGGCTCAGGTCATGATCTCACAGTTCATGAGTTTGAGCCCCACATCAGGCTCTGTGCTGACAGCTCAGAGCCTGGAGCCTACTTCAGATTCTGTGTCTCCCTCTCTCTCTGCCCCTCCCCCACTCATGCTCTGTCTCTCCCAAAAGTAAGTAAAATAAACACTAAAAGATTAAAAAAAAGAAGAATTTAGCCAGTGCCCTGCCATTCAACACACACCAGCCACTATGGTTATTAATACTGGGGCTGCATAGTACAAGCTATGAACAAAGAATGGAAGAAAAGTAACATAATTAAAATTAGTCAAGGTCAAATCACGCACAATGATATTTTTCTCTTTTAGAAAATTACTTACATTATTATATTGTTGACAAAGGGGAGTAAGATTGTATATGCAATTCTTATTGCTAAACAGTGTTTACTAGATGAATTTTATTCTCTGATAGACTAATTAAAAAAGGGAACCAAATAGCATTAGAGGTAATAGCTTAAGAGAACAAATAGCATGGGCAGCACCTTAAGCAATCTCCCTGACAGTATAAAACAACAACCTCAAAATATTCCACCCATTAAGACTTGATCTGGTTAAAAAAAAATGTCCATTTTCAGGAGCAAATTTCCATTGGTGGATATCTCCTATTAGTCATTCACAGGTTAGTATGAATTATTTAATATGCTAGATTAACAGTAAGCTGAAATCAAAGGTAATCTGTTGATAACATTTTTGATCAATGAATAAAAAAGGAATTTGTGGGGCACCTGGGTGGCTCAGTCGGCTGAGCATCCGACTTTGGCTCAGGTCATGATCTCACAGTTTGTGGGTTCGAGCCCCATGTCAGGCTCTGTGCTGAAAGCTAGCTCAGAGCCTGGAGCCTGCTTCAGATTCTGTATCTTCTCTCTCTCTCTGCCCCTCCCCTGCTTGCACTCTCTCTCTCTGTCTCTCAAAAATAAATTTTAAAAAATTTTTTAATTAAAAATAAAATGAATTTGTAAGAGATCCCAAGGACTTGAAGGATAGTAAGCTTGTTTAAAAAAATAAAAAAGTGACAGAGGAAACCAGGTTGGCTCAGCCAGTTAAGTCTCCAATTCTTGATTTCAGCTCAGGTCATGATCTTAGTTATGAGTTTGAGCCCTGCATCGGGCTCTGTGCTGACAGCGCAGAGCCTGCTTGGGATTCTGTCTTTCCTCTCTCTCTGCCCCTCCCTGCTTACACCCTCTCTCTCAAAATAAATAAATAAACATTTTTTTAATAAAATAAGGAATTTTGGACAGTCAGAAGTTTCCGTAAGTGCCATGCTATTTAAATGTACACATGTACCTCTTGGCAACAAAATAATAGAAATAAATAAATTCTTCTATTTTTATGTGACCCTGCAAGAGTTATCCTCCATTTATGAACACGTTTTCATATCATCCGCTTTTCATGGATTTCCCTAAAAATATTTCCTCAAGAGTGCTGAGGATCTGTTATTAGGAAGTATTAAGGGAGATTCAAAAGACAATCAGTAGCATGGTCCCTGACCCGAGGGTCAGACATATTTAGGGGTTCCAGAAGTTCTGCAGATGACTCATAGGAAAGTCTACCATCACAAGTTCTCATCTCTTATCCCGCCACAGAACGATGACTACTCAGTACTCCCATTTTGTATTATCCTCAAACTCAGTCAAGGCTAATTAATCTTTTTCCACTTGTTTCACTTTAAAGCTTCCTGAATTAGCAGTGGCTGAACTTTCGAAACTAGTTTCCACATTCAAAGAAAAGCAAAAGATTTTTAAAAGAGGACGAGATTTCTGATTATAGGAAATCTCCGTAAGTAATATTCCCAAAGTAAGGAACTCTACCCTTGGGAAACATGAATAGATTCTTATTAACAATGACACGCCAGTGGAAATTAAAACTGGAGAGGGGCCCTCACATACCTGGCCCAAAGGAGGCTTCTTATGTTTAATTGTGAGAGTGGGAGATGAAGGTCGCCTCTCCAACCAACGCGATTTTTTTACTCAGGCATTTCCTGTCAGTACCTTTCCTTCTCAAAAGTTTCCTTCCCCCCCCCCCCATGTCTCTGATATACATAGAAATGTAGCTGTCCGTGGTAATAAATATCATCTCTGTCATCCACGGCTATCAATAGTCATAGACATTTCTGTTTTCATCTCATGTGGTTGTGATGAGCTTTCATATTTAGCTCCAAGCATACTTCTCTTTTAAGCTAGATTCAAATGCTGTAAGACAATAATAACCATTAACTATTACTTTAACAATATCTGAGACACAGCGATTAGCCCTCTAGCTTACTAGCGATCAAAAGTGCATCATCCAAGACAATGCTTTTCATCTTCCTTCAATATCCCACCACTGTGTTCAACTTCCCCAAGTGTCTAGAGCGTGTCACCGGAGTTCCCTCTCTCCAGCCATGAAGCTGCAATGTGTGGGGCTCGCCACTGTCCCCTACGTGGACAGCCAGGTACCTCGTGCATGATTTTTAAAATTCACAGCCCTTTTATATTCATCTATTCTTTATTGTGTCTTTACTTTGTAGCGAATAGACACTCGTCCCTGGAGGAGCTGCAGAATTTCCACCTCCCGCTTTCTCTGGGTGTCTGGTCTGCTGGCTGCCCGGGGAAGGGGGTGGGGGAGGTACCCCTGTGCCCGGAGCCCGCAGCCAGCTTGGTATCAGCCCATCCCGCAGAGTTACGAGGACAGGACCTTGCTCCACCTGTTCTCCTATCTCTGGCACAGTAACTGCCTCTCAATCAACGTGAACTTTTCATTAAGTTACTGGATGACTGAATGAAAGGGAAAAAAACCTCGGCACACCAACTAGATCTCCAGCATCCCGGAAAACCACTGCGGAAGCAGCGTTCAGAGTAAGCCGCTTAGCGTAATTCCAGTTCCAGGAAGCCTCTGCTGAGTACTTGTGCCCGAATGAGGCGGGTAACCCGAAAACTGGGTCTGGGGTGGAGACGAGTCTCACGCGGGGGACGCGCAGCACACGTCACGTGGTGTCCCTTGCAGAGCACGCTCTCGCTAACCTGGTGGGCGTTTCTGCGTCTCTTATTCCATTTAAGCATTTAATTGCATGGCCACCCCCTTCCAATCTTCTCCCAAGCTGCACTTAGCACCTGGCACGGTCCGCAGGCCACACTTAGTCCTAAATTCTCTTGCTTCCATCATTCAAACTGCTTCTGAAGTCTTATTTCCTCCACGAAGCTTCTGCCTAATTGGAAAAGAGGTAGCAATTTCCCCTGACGAGCAGCCCCCTCCCACCCCCCTTCTCCACAGGCGTTTCTGCTAAAGGCCTTATTCCTCTGGGCTCTGACTCACTGAAGACTTGTGCTGCTCACAGAGCTCTCTGTCTGAAAAGCGAAGTTCAGAGAATACCAAGGACTTTGAACGACACCTAAATTTTTACCCCCTAGACCAATTGGGCCTTTGTAGCTGCTTGCTTTCAGTGAAAAGCACATGCTAAACATTTTCAAAGTGCAAATTCTTCTTTTCATTTAGATTCACCCAGAGTCAATGGTTCAAGAACAGAGACAGGTTTTTAAAAATTTTTAATGCTTATTTATTTTTGACAGACTGAGAGAGACAGAGCACAAGCAGGGGAGGGGAACACAGAATCTGAAGCAGGCTCCTGGCTCTGAGCTGTCAGCACAGAGCCTCAAAGCGGGGCTCGAACCCACGAACCGTGGGATCATGACCTGAGCAGAAGTCAGACGCTTCACCAACCAAGCCACCCAGGCATCCACAATAGAGACAGTTAAAAAAAAAAAAATACTTTTGGAGCATCTGGGTGGCTCAGTTAGTTAAGTGTCTGACTCTTGATTCCGCTCAGGTCATGATCTCATGGTTTGTGACTTTGAACCCAAGGTCGGGCTCCTCTCTGATGGGGCAAAACCTGCTTGAGATGCTCCCACTCTCCCCCTCTCTCTGCCCCTCCCCTGCTCATGCTGTCTCTCTCTGTCTCCTAAAATATATAAATAAACTTTAAACATAAAATATGAAATACTTTTGATGATCTCACCTGATATTGCTTCAATAAAGCAAAACTGATTGCTGACACTCTTCTTGACCACATTGTCTAATGCTGTTAATTCATAAAGAATGGGAAGGCCTAGGACATTAGAGGTTAGTCTTACAGTGAAATGTGAAGTTTCGTTGTCTCGTGAATGTGCACTTCAGATTCACATTTTGAGTGAGGAGACTGTGACAGCTAACGAGATCAAAAATGTTCCATTTGATTAAACGGCGGATCCCAGACAGAATGCCGATAGCTCTCTGCAGGTTTCAGGCTTTCAACTTGGGCCCAGCATCTCACCTCAAAGAAGGAAGGTAGGAGTAAATGTGGGAGGAAGAATTTGTATAGGTCGCATAATGGTTGCTTTGTGTTCTTTGATTTGTGAGGCTGGAGTCATGCAGCATCAAAACAGCTACCAAGACGCGAAAGTTGTAGGGCATTTTGTCTGTTCAGAATACAACCGGATCCATAAAAAGACTGACATCGTTGATTTCAATGTCTTTTCAACACCTTTCCCGAGGACACACCTTTTTTTTTTAACAAGATGCCATTATTCTGTACATCTACAAATTCAAGCAGCTGCCATGCATTGATACGCTGTATGAATGCTTCTTTGATCCTTTGCAAAATGTTATAGTAACCAGAAAGCAAAAGGAAAAATGAATGGAGGGAAGGCCTGAGGAGAAGAGTTTTATAAATCAGAATTTCCATGCAATTTAGAGATGCATTCACTGGATACCATGTTGGAATATGAATGCGTATCAACACACGTTCCATAACTCATGATGCTTGTACCTAAAATGTGCCACACGAATCATTTACTAAGTGTAACATATTGGTATCTCCTACCTATTTGGACACATTGAGGCACAGACTCCATTCATTCAAGGTACCCCTTGACCATACCATCCATGTCATTTTTGTTGTTGTCTTTCAGGCCGCCAGATGAGTGCAATGAAGTGTATCACTACACTGCAAACAATTCCACAACTTCTAGAAGAATCAAGGGGTCAAGCAATAAGAAGTTACTGGCACTTGACATCATTCAATTCTAAAAATGAAGTGTCTACCCTTCATTCAATGCTGGGTTAGATTTAGCATGTTTTCTATGGTCTTGTGTTAGCCATGGGAACTTTAAAAACATATATCTGCTTTATTGAGAGATATTTCAATACTGTATGAATCGCCAATTGTTAAAGTGTACTATTTAGTAGATTTTAGAATATCCACAGAGTTGTACACAAATGACGTTTCATTTGGTCTTTCTAGAGACTGATAAAGTTGTTATCGGTATAAATTGAATTCACTTAAACCATGTTCAGGCTTAACTACACATGGCAGCCTTTTTGCTCCTCCTTTCCTGTTTGATGAAAAACATATCATGAAGTGAAGAAGAGTTAGCACATCCGGTCATACAATAATTGCCAACACTTAAAGAGCAGACACTATTTGGCATGAATGTTAAGTGTTTGCCTGCAATATCCCACTTTATCATCAGGACAACCTTATGAGGTAAACCCTATTATTATCCCCATTTTATAGATGAGACAACCAAGGCTTAGGGCGGCTACGTTGCTTGTCCAAAGTGAGCTAGAAGGAGGTGGAAACCAAACTCCTCACGTTTGGATTATCTTAACCTACCAAGCTCATGCCTCCTTCTCCACATTCTGCTGCCCTTACTGTTACAAGTTAAGAATCTCTACAAAGTACAATAAGCTTACTCATCCAGTGCCCTACATGATTATTTAATACATCACAGACAAAGCAGTGCATCGTGATGTTATAAGTTCAAGCCTTGGTATTCGGCTTCCAAAAATATGGTTTTACCAGTTACTAGCTTTGTGACTTTCAGGCAAGTTACTAAACCTCTCTGGTGTGTCTTCGTTTTCTCATTTGTAAGATGGAATATTAGTAGTAATATTAGATTAATATAGAGATTAACACATCAGAGGTGCTCTGTACGTCATTTATCTTTTACCTAGTTGAGAGAAGCCTACTTTGTTCACAGATAAAAGGATAATATGTCCAGATGAAATCATATCTGGTTTTTCCAAAGAATGTGATAACCTCTGGGAACCAATTAGGACTCAGTTACTATTTCTCTATTTGAAATACCATACAAGCTGGGGCACCTGGGTGGCTCAGTCGGTTAAGCGTCCAACTTGGGCTGAGGTCATGATCTTACGGTCCATGAGTTCGAGCCCCGTGTCGGGCTCTCGACTGTCAGCACAAAGCCTGCTTCAGATCCCCTGTCCGCCTCTCTCTCTATGCCCCTCCCCCATTTTCTCTCTCCCTCAAAAATATATAAAAACATTACAGAGATAAAAGAAAATAAAAGATAAAATATATGATGCAAGCTGTAGAAACATTAAAATTACTCTGGCAATGTTCTAAGAACAGCTGTCATGAGTAATATTTTGAATTCTAAAGCAGGGTCTCCTCTCAGCCTTCTGAAGGTTAAGGCTCCGTTAAGGCTCTGATGAAAGCTGCAATGAACTTCTTTCAGAAAAAGTCAAATGTGCACACACAGGTACAGTGTTGCATATAATTTCAGGGGTGGAGAGATCCCAGAAGCTCATGCCCCACCAAAGAGGCCCTGCCTCTCAAGGATATGGTTGAAATCCACGTTCGAAGCCTTTGCCAACCAGTGGGAAGATCCTGAAAACACCTTACGGCATCTCCAAGTTAAATATGCTTCCTTTCCCCTTAAACTAAAAGGATTAGAGCAAATGATCTCTAAAATTCTTTTTAAGTCTAATTCCATAATTCCATCTTCTGAATGACATAACAACTTCAGTTAACCAACCAATTTCAGTAATTTATTATTCTTCTCCCTGGGTTTCTTAATTAATATTGATTGTGCTTTAGTTAGTGCTGCCAATTCTGGAGAAAATGGAAAATTACTTTAATCTTTATAGGCATATTCTAGATTTTGGATTTCTGATTTACTGCCCAATTTCATCCAAGTTTGTATAAGTGAAATTAACATATTTATGTATAGTATCAATTATTTAATTATTAATACACAAATCATGATCTGAGTTGCTTACAAGTAGGGAACATGGACTAGTAATTTAATTCTTCTTGAAAAGTCCTCATTCCTCTCTCTCTAGATGAGATACTGCTCATCTAGAACCCCAAACATTATTTATCAGCCCAGTATTTGACTATTAGTATACATTGTGGATTACTGAGCCTTAAATGTAGTTATTCTAATAATACTACTACTACTAATAATAATAATACTCTCCACATTTTTATAATCCTGTGTGTCCACAAATTCCTGTCATGTACATCAGCTCAGTTAACATATCCACTTTTTTCTTTTTCTTTTGGAATGAATTTGGATTTTCAGAAAAGTCACAGAGATAACACAGAGACCCTCACCCATCTTTTGAAGAGTATGGATTGATTAGACAGTTTTTAGAATGGCCCTTAATTTGTGGTTGGTGTTAAGACTAGGGTTATGGTTTGGTGGGGAAGAATCCCAGAGTGAAGTACCCGATTCATTACACAATCTCACTGGGTATGTGATATGGAGGTTATGTATCATTGGTAATGTTGGCTTTGATCACGGTTTAGCTTCCACTTACCAGTTTTCTGCAGGTACAAATTCCCCCCTTCCTTACACTTCACTGGAAGCAAGTTATTAAGTACAGCCCATCTCCAAAGGGAGAAAGAATTAAGCTCTAACTCGTGGAGAAGGAGTGTATCTTCACTCAGAATTTGGATTTTTTCTGTAGACGACCACCTTTAAATGCACATACAAGGAGCCCGTGGGTGGTTCTGTCGATTGAGCATCGGACTCCTCATACCGGCTCAGGTCATAATCTCACGTTTCGTGAGACCGAGCATCACATCAGGCTCTGTGCCATCAGCTCAGGACCTGCTGGGATTCTCTCTCTCCCTCTCTCTTTGGCCCCCTTTCTCTTGCAATAAATAAAACGTTTAAATAAATAAATAATTACATACAACTGTGACCCTTTGTCTAGAGGAGGACTGGGTTCACACTGACCAAACCACACAGGTAGGACGCAGCAGAGTTGGCCTGCAGAACCAGCTTTTCTAACTCCAAGCCCATCCATTTTTCCATGACACCATAGCATCTGTATTTAAGTAAATGTTTGTCCTGTGCTTTAGTGGGAGTCCAGCAATATGCGCTTACGTTCTATTTTGTTTTGTTTTGCAACTAACATACCTCTTAGTTGATATCACTGAAGGGCAGTCAAAAAAAGTCAATGTGGTTTCCCAAACCAGCTTCCATGTGCATCCTGCGATCTGGGAGATCCTGGTTTTGTCTGGATCAACTCTCATTTCATCCTAAGCACTAATCTGCCTGTGTCCTCAACTCTTTTTCTACTACGAGACTATTCGATCAAAATCAAGACTTCTTCTTCCTAGAACATTAATAAAAGGCAGAATCGACAATTCTAGACCTTGCCTCTGATAAAATCAGGAGTTGCTGTCCTCAGACTCAGTTAGTAACCTACTAAGATAAATATCCATCAAAATGGGCTTCCAGAACTCTGCAGAGTGATCTGGATTATCTGAGCAATCCAGACAAATGTGTGTATCAAGGTCGTTACCTGCCCGGCGTCAGCAACATTCTACGCTTTGCTTCAGCTGTAGACATCGGGCTTCACAGAGCTGTCAGCTGGTAATGATTTTCAGCTACAGCCAAGGGAGGCCAAATTGTAACAGGTGACACAAAGGGGAGGATTACTAATTCCCAAGAGCTACCCCAGGTCACTGGACTTCCCACATGTGAAGTTCAGGAATTTAGAGACATTTTAAAATTAGCATTTCTTCTGGTGCAATTACTTGTCTTATCAGTCATTCAAGTAATGTTTAATAAGCATTCCTCTGCTTGCAGTGATTCACTAAGCCCGTGGGAGAGATAATCCAGAATGACAGGGTCTCCGCCCACCGGGCACTTACATTCTAATACAAAGACAACAACAGACCCACACAAAAATGGGAGACATTCTATCCAAACACGAAAGGGAGGGTTTGTTTTATGTTGGCTGTGTTTGGGGGTTCTTAGCTTTTGTTGTCTACTTTCGGGGGTGTGCCTGTGTGTGTGACGAATGAAAAGGAAAAATCACAAGCACTAAGAGTTTAAGGAACTAGGGGAAGGAAGCAGAGTTTGCTGCTTATTAATTTAAAGTTCCAACATCAAGTTTCATAAACTCTCCCTGAGTTGCCGTGCCTAACAACACAAATATGGAGATTTGCAAAAATGGAAGCATCAGGTACCAAAATTGCTGTGGACTGACTCTGTATAAAGCTCCTCACAATCCCCAGCTCTGTATTTTCTGCTTTTCTGTTCCCTGACCTTGTCCTGCAAAAATCTTTAGTATGCCTCCATGTGGGGCATCACATTCCCTAAAGAAGCAGCAGTCTGGGTGTGGTGATTCTCCGGGTAAAGCCTTCCTTATGGGAGCTCCCAGCGTGGAGTCCGAGACTTATCTCTACGGGATATTTTCTCTCCACCTTAATTTACTAAACCTGTAAAACCTGCTTACAAGTTTGTCCTGAGAATTAAAAAAGATAAATGTATACCTAAAAGCAGTTTGTAAACTGTGAAACGCTCTTCACATATAATAAAGCCCTAAGGGGCTTTTTATTCAAGAATATATATAGTTTCCAGTCACATGGCAATCACCATTTTCAAGATTGCCTCTTTTCAGGAATTATGTCCATGTAGGGCCCTTTTCATGAATGAAACTACTTTCATGAATTGTTTACATTAAACAATTTAAAATTACTACACTAAAATAAAAATTAATGATGTAGATCTGTAATAAATAAATGAGTTTATTTCCTCATTTTAAAAACTGTGGCTAAATATACATAATATAAAATTTACCATTTTAACCATTTTTTAAGCATACAGTTTTAAACATAGTCACACTGTTGTGCAGTCAACATCACCATATGTCTCCAGAATTTTTCATCTTCCTCAACTAAAACTCTATCTGTAAAAAAAAAAATAACCCCCCATCCCTTAGGGCACCGGGGTGGCTCAGTCTGTTAAGCATCAGACTTTGGCTTACGGCTTACGTAAGAGTCATGATCTTACGGCTCGTGAGTTTGAGCCCCAGGATGGGCTCTGTGCTGACAGCTCAGAGCCTGGAGCCTGCTTCAGATTCTGTGTCTCCCTTTCTCTCTCTCTCCCCTGCTCACAGTCTGTCTCACTCTCAAAAATAAACATTAGAAAAAATTTTAAGATGTTTAAAAAAATAACCCCCCATTCCTCAAACCCCCCAACCTCTGGCCAGCCCCTCTTCTACTTTCTATCTCCATGAATTTGACTCCTCTAGGGATTTTGCATAAGTTGAATCCCACAGTATTTGTCATTTTGTGCCTGGCTTATTTCACTTACCACATGTCCTCAAGGCTACTCCGTGTTGTAGCACGAAACATGGAGGGTTTTGAGTGAGAGATTCCAAAGCTTGAATTCCGTCTCTACTACTTACTCATTAAGTGAAAAAAAAAAAAAAACTTAGGTGATTTAAGCAAACATAAAATTGACCAGGAACTAATTTGGTCAAAACAATGAAATGAATCAATAAGAATACATCAACACACACACACACACACACACACACACACACACACACACACCAGGGAAGCAGACTTAAGATAAACAAAGTGTTTCTCTCTGGAGAAGCAACAAAAATTTTCTAACAGTTACCATTCACTGTTTAGAATGTTTCTAAGGCTTTCATTTTTTTCTTTGTCAAACAAACATGTATGTATGTACATACCAATGTATCTACACGCATATAACCATGTCAAACTCAAAGGCAGGAAATAAATTTGTAGCCTAATTCTAGCTTTTTATATGCATTGTTCAACTTTCATCCAGTTCCTTTTATAAACTGTAAAACGGTTGCAAGTTCTTAGCAGTTGTAGACAACCCCAAAATGTATAGAGAATCGGGGACAAGAGATAAGTTACACTTGTTAAAAATTGGTTGGGGAATGGACATAAAAATTCATGAAAGAAAACACCTCAAGGAGAAGAATCCCTCTGAGTCATCCTCTATGTGTATTTTGGATTTAACATTCTTCGGGAAATAGCATAAAACATTTAATAAAAAAAAAAATTAAGGATGGAATGAATACACCCAGGGAAGCTCATCGTGAAATGCATACATAAAAGTGTATTCATTAAAAGCAAGTACACTAAGAACAATTATTCACCGCAGATACACTTACAAATTTTTGTTGCTGTTGAGTGGCAGACTGTTTCTGCCTTAAAGTCGGGAAAGAGCCAAAGGCTGCCCAGACTAATACACAGGCGTGACCGGCTGCTTTCTGCCTAGCGGGGCTTGGCTCCCATTTCCAGCCATTATGAGATTACCCCATTTGCAACAAGCAGACTTTCTTTGTCAAGTTCAGTCAACGGTGATCCTAGTACTTTGAAGGTAGAACGAAAATGTCCTTTGCCCTTCATCTGCTGGGAGGAAACACTTGACGATAATTGCGTGAGAATTGTCACTTTTATTTTTTTGAACTTAAACCAGTCCGTTACACCAAAGCTGAGGACTCAGCCCTGTCTGTATGGGAGGCTCCCCTGGGGAACGTCTTAAAAATACTGATGTTCGGGTCCCAGCCCCAGAGATTCTAGTTGCTTGCCTGGGTGATGCCAGCACGTGGGTACTTTTAAAAGCTTCGTCTGTGATTTTAAATGCACCCGGGTGTGCATTAGTGGGCTTAGTTGGTTAAGCATCTGACTTCGGCTCAGGTTTGTGAGTTCAAGACCTGCGCGGGGCTCTCTGGTCTCAGCACAGAGCCTCCTTCAGATCCTCTCTCTCCTTCTCTCTTTGCCCCTCCCCTGTTCTCTCTCTCTCTCTCTCTCTCTCTCTCTCTCTCTCTCTCTCTCTCTCTCAAAAATAAGACATTTAAAAAAATTTAAATGCATCCAGGTTTGGGGATCACTGCCCTGAAACTCCCCATACTCATATCTTTTCACTTGTTTTCACATAACTGCGTGTCTTCTCCTTCCGTCTATCACCAAGTGCCCCGTATCCCAATCACTTATACCTGGGGGCTTTCTGTGTGGCCGCTAGCGCCAAGAATGGTACACCAAGTCTCCTCACTGACCTTCACACCAGACCCTCCAGATGCCCCTGGCCCCTCTCTAGTCACCAACTTGGCTTTGATCCCACCAGGTCAGTGGTTGGCAATTCAAGGGTCCTTATGTCTGCTCTTGTCACTTGGGTGACACTTAGCACGAGACAGTCTGATTTATATATTTATTGAACTAAATATGAATGCAAAAGAGCACTTTCAAAGAAAACTGAGAGGAATACTTTTTTCAAATCAAGAGAAGTCACTAGGGGAAAAATTCTGTCAAATTAGATATGGATGAAAAAACTGTAAAATTGGAGAAAACAACAAAAATCAGAAAAAATAAAAATCTAGACAATTTCTATACTTATCATGTTCCACATTAAGAAAACATAAGCTGGAAATCATAAATAAAGCTTTAAGGGGCTAATTTATTAAAAAGAGAAAAAGAGAGTGGCTCAGTCAGTTGAGCGTCTGACTTCTGCTCATGATCTCACGGTTTGTGAGTTGGAGCCCCACATCAGGCTCTCTGTTCTCAGTGCAGAGCTCACTTCAGCTCCTCTGTGCCCCCTCTCTCTGCCCCTCCCCTATGTGTACTCTCCCAAAAATAAGTATTTTTTAAAAAGAGAGGCGAGGGGGAGATAAAGGTAAAGAAGGAAGGAACTGCAATCATGTCCAGTAAAGAAATTAGCATCCCTACCTCAGCTGACTCATTGAAAGGAGCACGTTCAGATGCTACAGTCTGTCTCCAGAAAAAAAGACCTAAGTTCAAGAATGTTGAATAAACCAGGAGCACCAGCAAAAGCTCCTCTTCCTCCCCCACCCCTTTCCCTCCTTCTGTGACATACATGATACTCCAAAAACAGAAAGCGTTAAGAAACATGACACATGAATGAACTTACCTGTCAGGCAGGACTGCCGAAATAAAGAAAGGCTTGAAAATCAGCTTTTGAAAACACTTCCAGTCAACTCTGTTCAATGGCTTACTGGTGGAAGGGGGAGGGGGGGACAAATCAGTGCAAAACTATGCATTTTCTGAATTTTAATCAAATAATTGAAAAAAAGAAGTTTCCAAGGAATTGAGTTGTGTGGGAAAACATCAAGGGGCAGAAAAACATTTGAAGTAGCACATGAGAGGTCTTTGTGTAAAGTGAGTTTACCCTTTGTGGGTTTTTCTGAAAATAAAGCAGCACCCACTAGGGCTCTCCCAGGGCACAGGACTTGCAATTCACTAACTAAAAGGGCATCTTTGGGGGCGCCTGAGTGGGTCAGTTGGTTAAGCCTCTGACTTTGACTCAGTTCACAATTGCACAATTCAGGAGTTCAAGCCCCTGGACAGGCTGTCTGCTGTCAGCGCTGAGCCTGCTTCAGATCCTCTGCCCCTCCCCCCACCCCCGTCTCTCTCTGCCCCTCCCCCACTCACTCGCATACATGCAAGCACACACACACACTCTCTCTCTCTCTCTCTCTCTCTTTCTCTCTCTCTGAAAAGTAAAAACAAACATTTAAAAAAAAGAAAGTAAAAGGTTACCTCTTGTGGGTGCTCATGAATTCCATAAATAAAAGTCTTGAACTCAACACAGTACAGCATGCACTGCACAGATCTGGTGCAACAAATACAAAATAACAGCCCAGTTGAAAAGAAAACAGACAAATACTGGGTGTGTGTGACAAGGGTTCCATTCTGTGTTCATCTTAGCAGATAGAGGTATGTGGCCCTTACCGCGATTTCTTTCAGTCAGGTTTTAATGCAAAGCCGGATATTTATTTGACAGAGTAAAGTCCTTAAAAAGCCCTCATCTGATGCTTTGGATTGATTTGTCATTATATCCTAAGTCATTGCCTTTGTATTAGACTTAACAACATGTTAACATTGTAGGGAAAGAAGACCTGTTTCTACAAGTAAATTCTTCATGGAACTCAGAGTAGCAGGCAGGAAATTTTGCCCACACTCAAACACACACACCCAAACACATGCGTGTGCACACACACACAAACCCTCAATAGCACACACTCCACCACACACACACACTCAACCATACATACTCAATCACACACACACACACTCAACCATACACACTCAATCACACACACACACACACACACACACTCAACCATACACACTCAATCACACACACACACAAAAACTTATAAATCCTTTAAAACTTGTGGGAGCTTTACAAGAATGTTAAAGCTGGTCCTTTGGATATTTTTTCCCTCTGTCTGGAATTTCACCATGGGCTCTGAAAAATCTTGTGAATTGTAACATATTCATACATCCATCCATACATAATTGTAACATAAGTTTGGCAACATGATTTGCTTTGCTCTCTGAAAGGGTCAGCAGTCTTTAGGAAATAGGAAAACTATGAGAATGTATACCAAACAGTGTTTTTTGCCTTTCACTTGTATAGCAAAGGATCCTGAATACTAAGCACGATGAAATGTATTAGCCTTTATTAAGGACCTACCATTTTCAGTAAAATAATAAAACATAGACAGGTTCACTGGCACATTGATTTTGTGAGTACTCTTCCCACTCACACTAGGTACAAAGCCCCAGGTCAGGTGAGGTGAAGCATAGAAAGATGTGTACCCCATGATCTCTAATTTCCAGCAGGCATTTGCTGGTCCACTTTCCATCAGACCACACTCACCCCCTCAATTTCAAAGCATCACGAAGCCATTTTGCAATCAAAGGTCCCCCATGTTGAACAGGGGGAGAGAATAAGGAAGACTGAAACCACTAGTGTTGAACCCTCACAGAAGGACAGGCAAGCACTTAGATGAAATCTTCACAATCCTAATTCTTGTCCTTCCCATGCCCTTGCCTTTAAGGGGAACCTTGGATTCATTAAGTGGCACAGAAGAAGTGTCTCGTGTGAAAATACACATTCACTTGCTCGGTGTACTTCCTGTCACCCACAGCAGGCATTGGCACAGTTAACGTTGCCGATATTAAAAGCTACACTAGGGGCGCCTGGGTGGCTCAGTCGGTTAAGCCTCTGACTTCAGCTCAGGTCAGATCTCATGTTCGTGGGTTCGAGCCCTGCATCAGGCTCTGTGCTGACAGCTAGCTCAGAGCCTGGAGCCTGCTTCCGATTCTGTGTCTCCTTCTCTCTCTGCCCCTCCCCCTCTCATGCTCTGTCTCTCTCTGTATCAAAAATAAATTTAAAAAAATAAATAAAAGCTACACTAAAGATACTTAGAGTGTCCCATTTTGTCCGAGAATGGCAAAATGCATGGCGCATATTGTCAAGCATGAGAATGGCAAAATGCATGGCGCATATTGTCAAGCATCCCATCTGAAATATGAAGCAAACATCACCAGCCATGTCTTCGTGAAGAATAAATGGAGGTAAAGAGGGTTGAAACGTGTCCAGCACCCACTGGCAAATCAGCAGAAGGGTTTGAAACAGCAGTCCTTTCTCCTGCCTAGTCATTCCATTTATTTATTTGTCCAACTTTTGAAATTGTTCTTTACAAACGTGCTTCAGGGGATGCATTCAGACAGTTAAAATGATAATAAATAAAACACTCTGGAAACAGCGGTAAGAACTCACACTAATTTACTTAAAGCAATACTCCTTAAATACTTCGTGTTGCTACGGAAGACAATAGGTTTTTTATTTGTCTGTTTTTTGCTTGTTTGGGGTTTTTTTATGGCTCCCCCTGGAAGTGTGTAGTGCACAACTTGAGCAACTGTATGAAGCAGCCCTGGTTGATGATATTTGATACATTGCTAGTCTTTTACGTTAATAGTTTTTATTATTTCTGACAGAAAGAGAGAGTGTGTGAAGGGGTCAGAGAGAGAGGGAGAGAGAGAATCCCAAGCAGGCTCTGCACTGTCAGCTCAGAGGCCAACCAGGGGAGGGGGGGTGGGGGGAGGCTCAAACTCACAAACCATGAGATTATGACCTGCACGAAAACCAAGAGTTAAACGGTTAACCATATGAACCAACCACTCAGGTGCCCCAACGCATACTCTAGTCTTAACTAGAGTATCCTGTGTCAACACCTGAACTGTCAGAATGGTAGGTAATGTTTCATGCCGTTGACTCTGTGAGTATCTGTCTTTGATATCCATCACTGTGTTCTGTTGGTTGAAAGCTTCTGGCTCAAATTTTTAAGGGCTGTGGGGAAAAGAGGTTTGAATGACAGGTAACTGCCCAGATAATGACAACAGATTAGTACTTCCCAAAATAGGTCTTCAGTTTTAGGCATATTAAAATCGCTAGTTACTCAACTGGTCCTTAAAAATGGATTTTGATTTCTTTCCTGAGGGGGGAAATATATTTATGATCAAAATTTGTCTACTGTTGAGAAAATGTAAACTTTATGGAAATATCTTATTTGGAGAAGTGGATTATTGATTTAGTGACTAGAAATAGTTATATTTCAACTTCATTACATGCCAAGAACAAAAGGAAGACTTTCTTAGCTGCTTCCAATTATAACAGTAAAAGAATTGAGGTTTAGAGCAAATGTTTGTTTAGCTTATTATTATAAAGTAATTTCAACCTAAATATTTTGGTTTCTCTCTTCTGTATTCCCTCAAATGCCTGACATAGCACTTTACTGTAATTACCACTCAAAGAAAATTAAAGACTAAAATTAGGGGGGAAAATTAAACATTTTGGTAACAAATCAAAGCCCAATAAAAATATCTTAAATCTCAAAGGATTATTTACTTTCCCAATATATTTGAAAGAAATGTCCTGCTTCAAAAATTAATTTTTTTAAGAGAGAGATAGAGAGCACATGAGCAAGGGAAGGGGCAGAGAGAAAGAGAGAGAATCTTAAGCAAATTCCACATTGAGCAATGCAGGGCTCCATCCCATGACCTTGGGATCATAACCTGGGCCAAAATCAAGAGTCGGATGCTCAATGGACTGAGCCACCCAGGTGCCTGAAAGATTAAAATTTTTTGTAAAGCATTCTTTAGCTATCCCAAATTACGACAGATATTTGAAAATAGCATCCAGTTCAGTTGTATAAATGATACAGAATAAATAGACTTCTTCAATGTGATTTTTCATGCTAGCTGGGCAAAATTAGGGTAAAAACTAAGGCCTATGAATAATAGAAAAGAAAGTTTTTGTCATTCTGATTTTTTTAAACCAAGCGTAATGGTTAAAGCATCAACCTAGATCTTCATTCTACACCTGCTTCTACCTGGTATTATTTGATCTTCCCAAACTCCAGTTTCTTTCAAAGTAAACAGGAGGGTTTGCACTAACTTGGGGTATCTCAGATTGTTACAAGAGAGAAGAGATGAAGAGCCAAAGTGGTCATTTGTTCGCAGAGGGATTGTGGGATTATTCTTATTGTAGCCTCGTCAGACCTTAAAATAAGGGGAAGGAGGAGGGGGGCAAAGAGGGGGTGGTGATGGAGGAGGGCACTTGTGGGGAAGAGCACTGGGTGTTATATGGAAACCAATTTGACAATAAACTATCTTTAAAAATGCTTCCTTGCCAAAACAGTATTTTCTGCTGTCCCCATTGAGCCCCACTTTATCTATGCCAATACCCCTAGCATGCTGGCACCTAAAAAAACAGACATCTCCTGACTCATGTTACTATAAAAAAAAATTAGTAAACACATCAACAGAGTAAAATTGATAATACAATGTTAAGCAAAAAAGTACCATGTAACACCAACTAGTATGAGTAGAAGGGAAAAAAAATGAAATGTTAATGTTATTTATATGTGTTTTAAATTTTCCTTTATGCTTTCCTGTTCAATTTTCTGAGTAAAATGTGTTAACTTACAATAAAATACCTAATAACTTTGATGGAGTAGCTTTTATCATTGGATCAAATAAGAAACAAATTAGATGCACATTCATCCAAGCTTAAATTTTACAAGATAAAACTAACATAAAATTTAAAACCTAACATGATTAACAAGGGCTTTCATGAATTAGTTCTGTGATGTACAGTATGCCTCTTACCATTTCTCACACACACACACACACACACACACACACACACGGACTTATCCAACGTACCACATCAGCTAAGAAGATACCTAAGCTTCTTGAGATGCCTGGGTGGCTCAGTTGGTTAAATGTCTGACTTTGATTTTGGTTCAGGTCACAATCTCACGGTCCATGGGTTCTAGCCCCACCTCGGGCAGTATGGTGAAGTGTAGAGCCTGGTTTGGAGTCTCTCTCTCCCTCTCTCTTTGCCCCTCCCCTGCTCACACTCTCCCTTTCTCTCAAAATAAATAGACTTTTAAAAATATTCTTAAAAAAGAAGCCACCTAAGCTTCTAGCCATGATCTCCAGGAGTTTTCTGCCTCTGTTTGTAAAGTGTTCTTTTCACTCACCTTGCTTTGATGTCTAGGCATGCTTACTCTCAACCTAGACATTATTTCCTCCAACAGCCTTTCCTGGCCCCAACCCCATCACAGTGAGTTAGATGTTCTCCTACGTATCCCAATAATTCACCATCCTTGCTCCTGATGTAGCACTCACCAAACTATTTCCTAAAGCTCTATCCTCTACACTGTATGCTCAGGTCCTAGAGGCAGGTGTTTCATTCCGAGTTCTACCCAAAGGAAATAGCAAATGCCTGGCCCAGAGTCGGTACTCCATAAGTACTTGTAGAAAGAATGAGTTAATGCCAACTCTCTTCAGAAGTGACCATTTAAGTCAGTTAAAACCCATCCATTCCCTCACATCCTGAAACTCTTTTGTCCACAAGGTCTTTGTCATCAATAATGGGGTTGTGAGTCTCCAAAGGAAGAAACCATATTCATCCACTTGGACTGGAATCTTGATTCATCATCAGCTTTTCTAAGGAGGGAAACAGAGTAAGAACAGCAAACCAACAACTAGAAAGGAAGAGATTGAGCATTTGATTGATTTATGTATAGTGTGCGTTTCGTTTGCTTATTCCTCTCTCACGTGTTTACTCATCCCCAAGCATCAAGCGGGCAGGAGCCATATCTATTTCCTTCACCGGGACAGGGTATAGTGCCTGGAGAAAACATAACAGTCAGATAACCCCTGTGATTGACAATGCCTTCTTTGTCATCAATACTACCTCAGACACTAAACAACAACAAGAGAAAGTACCCACATTAAAGCAAACAATTTTCTATATTTAGTAAGCTCATAAAGACACAGAAAATCAGGAAAATATGATTAGAATAATTCCAAATATCCTTCATTCTGCTCCATAAAATTTTTATAATTGAAGCAACACTTGTGTTTTAGAACTATATATGATTTTTAATTTTATGTTATAAAATATAACTCCCTAATTTAGATGGAAAGGAAGTCAAATTGGTAAAACAACAAATCTTAGAACTTGAAATATCAATTCATGAGATCAAAGTAAACTATTGGAAGTGTATGCATATGTGTGTCTTCAAGCCTGCATACTGACATAAGTATGATCCTTTTATGTCTTTATTTTTTTAGTCCGTCATTGTATGGGTGGCATATTTTATTAACTGCTCCCTATTTCAAATTTGAAACATTCCTAATTGTTCAGCATTGTATAAATAGAATGAGAGAGTATAAGTACAGATTTCAAAATATATGTTTTCCTAAATATTACAATGCCCTAGATATTCTTTCTATATATCTGGATCACATTTCAAAATGCTATTTCTTAAATATTGCCTGAGACTCTCCTCTATATTCACATGATCCTTTGGGGACTCTGGTGTTTCAGCACTAACAAAAATACGTTGTGTATAATGCAATTTCCAATCTGAACGCAATTTATGGAAAGGTTTCTGGAAAGAAAATTACTATGTCGGTTCCTGTTGTGACTTCTGAAGCCAACTCTTAAGACACCTGCAAGGCAAAAAGAAATCTTAAAGCTGGCCACAGGTGCAGAAATAACCATTTGTAGAATGTGGACCATGCCTTGAATGCAGCCATCACAAGACAAACAGGTCCAGATTTATGAAACGGCCACAAAAATTTGACCATAAGCACAGATGCTGTTAAGAATTGGGCTCAGCACGTAACATTTGCTTGAACTCATCTTTTCCCTCCAAAAAAGAATATATAGGTGTGAGTGAGAATCCATATTCTCTGAAATTCTAATTCACATCTGATTCATGAGTGACTCATTTTGTTATTACACACACACACAAAAGGTAATATAGACCCCTTCTTTTTATTCCAGAGTCTATTGGTTATTAAACTGTAGAAAATTACTGTGTGAATAATGACTTCATCAAATATTACATAGAAAATTTCCATTCTTATCAATCAGCTGTTGTCTCACCCTCATTTAAAAATAAAAGAAAGATAATCTGGAGAAGATGACAAAATAGGAATCACCAGGAATTTATTTACCCACTCACTCACAATTGTACCACACAGTCTTTTCTGATGTGACTATTTAGGAACTCTAGAGTCTATTCAAAGACTTGTCATTTCCAAGAGAAGGTTTCAATGGTAAATTTTGCTTCTTTTTGGTCAATTTAAGCTCTTAGCACAGTACCAGATACCCACATCCTGCCCTCTAGCCCGGGTAGACCGCTCTGCATGTGTTCTGAGAGCAGCTTCAATTCAACATCATACTGGAAGTTCCAGACAAAGCAATTAGACAAGAAAAATAAATAAAACATATAAGTTGGAATGGAAGAAGTAAAATTATCTCTGTTTGCAGATGATATAATCTTATGTGTAGAAAATCCTAAAACTTCCACACACAAAAAAAAGAAACTCAGCAAAGCAGCTTGATATAAAATTAAACACACGTATATAAAATCAACACATGAAAGTGAGTGGCATTTTTATACACTAATAATAACCATTTGAAAAGAAAAATTTAAAAACATTTCCACTTATAATAGCATCAAAGATATTAAAATACTTAAGAATTAACCAAGAAAGTGAAAAACTTGTACAATGAAAACTACAAAATACTGCTGAAAGAAATGAAAGAAGACTTAAGTAAATGGAAATATGTTTCTTATTCATGGCCTGGGAGACTTCATGTTATTAAGATGTCAATACAACTCAAACGATCTGCAAAGTCAAAGCAACCCTATAAAAATCCCAATTTTTTATTGCAGAAATTGAAAAATCTATCATACATTCATAAGGAATCTCAAGAGGTTCCAATTAGCCAAACAGTCTTGAAGTAAAAACTTTGGTTGACTCACACTTTCTGATTTCAAAACTAACTACAAAGTTACAGTAATCAAAACAGTGTAGTACTTACCAAGACCAATAGGATAGAGATCCCAGAAATAAACTCTCACATATAGGGCCAAACATTTTTGACAGAGGTGCCAAAACCATTCAATGGCAGAAAGAGTCATTTCAACAAATGGGTGCTGGAAAAACTAGATATCCACATGGAAAAGAATGAAGCCAGAGTCTTACTTACCTCCCTTTACATAAATTAACACCAAACAGATCACAGATCTAAATGTAAGAGGTAAACCCACAAAACTCTTGAAGAAAATGGTGGGTAGTTTTTTTTGCAACATTGGATTTGGTAATCATTTTGCAAATATGAAAATAAGAAGCCATAGATGGATGAATGAATAAACAAAAGAAATGTGGTTTAAGCACACCATGGAATATTGTTCAGTGTTTAAAAGGAAGGAAATTCTGTTACATGCCACAGCATGATTGAGCCTGAAGATATTTTGTTAAGTGAAATAAACCATTCACAAAATGACAGTACTGTATGATTTCCCTTCTATGAGGTACCCAGAGTCATCAAATTCATTCATAGAGACAGCAGGTAGAAAGGTTGCTCCAAGGATTAGGGGGAAGGAGGAAGGAGGAGCTATTATAAAGTTTTAGTCTTACGAGATGAAGAATTCTGGAAATGGATGGTGATGATGGTTGCACAATATGAATGTACGTAACACCCCTGAACTATACATTTTTAAATAGTTAAAACGGTAAATTTTATATTACATGTATTCTACCACAATTTTTTAAATTTCAAAACAAAACATGAAAGTGAACAGATTTCATCTCAAAGAAAGCTGTTTAGTTTTTCAACCTTTCTATCAGATAACTATTGCCCACCCAAGGACTTTGTAAATTGGAAAACACTTCACAGATACAGATTTTTATTGGTAGTGGTGGTGGTGTAAAACTATCATTAGTAGTGCTGATGCATAGGAGCACATGTACCCCAATGCTCACAGCAGTACTGTCAACAATAGCCAAAACATGGAAAGAGCCTAAGTGTCCATCACCTGATGAGTGGATCAAGAAGATGTGGTATATATATACAATGGAGTATTACATGGCAATGAGAAAGAATGAAATCTGGCCATTTGTAGCAAAGTGGATGGACCTCGAGGGTGTCATGCTAAGCGAAATAAGTCAGGCGGAGAAGGACAGATACCATATGTTTGCTCTCATAGGTTTAACAGGAGAAACCTAACAGAGGGCCATAGGGAGGGGAAGGGGGAAAGAGAGTTGGGGAGAGAGAGGGACACAAACCATGAGAGACTATTGAATGCTGAAAACGAACTGAGGGTTGAAAGGGGAGAGGAGAAAAGAGGTGGTGGTGATGGAGTAGGGCACTTGTGGGGAAGAACATTGGGTGTTGTATGGAAACTAATTTGACAATAAACTACTTTAAAAAACTATCATTAGTGTTATTAATACCATCATTAAACAGGAGAGCATGCAATTGCGAGTGGTAGAATGAAAAAGCTAAGGAACTAGACAGATCTGTATTTGAACTCTGATTTGCACACTTCTGAACTGTGTGACTAGAACACTGTACTTTTGTTATCCAGGCTTCAATTTCCTGTCATAAGAAACTGTTAATATAATATGTCTCATATAATGATTAGATTAAGATGGATTTGATTAGGAAGGATTAGAAATCGATTCAGGCAAGTACCTCCCACAATGTCTAAACACCGACACACAGCAGATGTTCAATAAACTGTAATTGTCGTTATTCTACTATCATCAGTATAAGTAAATTATTGCAAATACAAAATAATATAACCCCATTAACATACCGCATGATATCCAGTATGCACTGTCTCCCTCATTATCACCACCTTCACCATCATAATACTAAGATGCACTTTTTTTTCAACTACCACCAATGGTCCTCAACAGGCTGTTTTTAAGGCAAGTTTATCGTTTATATTTTTTCTGGAGAAACTTATTTTCCACTTTAGCAGAATGTATTCTGTCTAGAATAAATAAGCCAAAATATAAAGTTCAAAATATTCATTTTCAATGCATTATGGCTTAATTCTCTTCAAATATTTGAGAACCCATGAAAAAAGAAAATTAAAATTCTCTTGTTTTTAGATCAGAAAACATGGGGTTTCTGGAGTTTGTCTTACATAATCAATATTTGTCAACATTTCTGTTCTCTCCAGAGGGTAGTAATTAGAACTGAGTAGTAAATTATCATTAATGTACATAAATGTAAGTGTCATATGTATCTTGTAAAACAAACATCTGGTGAAATTCCTGAGTGAATCTATACATTATAAAATGGAAACATTTTTCAATGTTTCCTAAAAGCCTAAATAACTTTTATTTCCTTCCTAAAATTGGGGACTTCGTAAATAACATTATTCTCAGTTTATAATCTTCATATTTTTCCAGGCTCCACATCGTCCCATCCTTCCTTCCTCCATATGTCTGAAACACAGTCATTTCAAACACCAAGCTTATGTTAATTACCAGAGACAAGTGTTAATGGATTTTAATTTTGCTTTATTAGGCTTTATGCAAATTTCACTGTGTTTGAGATTCCAAATAAAATCCTTACAGTCACAACTTTCCTTTTTTTTTTTTTTTTTTGCTGTTGACTTTGCTTGGTAGATGGGGATAAGGGGAAGTTTTAATTAATATTTGGTGCCAGGAACTGTTGATAGCAGTATTATTATAACAAGAAATAGGTGTCACAAAATTATCTTTAATACTGCGTGAGTTTTATAATTTGTTAATTAGTAATGAAGTCTTCCCTCTAAAGAGTCAAATATTCAGCAATACTCTACAAACTTGCTCATTTTTTATTGTCTTAATGACTCTGTTTATTTGTTTTTATCGTGAACAAAATGTGTGCATTGTTAACACATTCAATAATATTCTTTTTCTTCCATCCAATGGAGCCCATCCCATGGGTTTATTAGAAAGTTGCTTTGCTAGCTTCATACATGCTCTACAAAAGGAAGAAGAATGTGAGAATTTTAGATCTATTCCTGGCTCCAAAATTATAATTTCCATGTTATCTAGGAGATATAACACAATGTTGAGGGGCATCTTGGTGGTTCAATCAGTTAAGCATCCGACTTGATTTTGCTCAGACCATGATCTCATGGTTCATGGGTTCAAGCCCCAAGTTGGGCTCTGAGCTGACAGCATAGAGCCTGCTTGAGATTCTCTCTCCCTCTCAGCCCCTCCCCTACTTGTGTTCTCCCTCTCTCTCTCTCTCTTTTCCTCACTCTCTCAAAATAAATAAACATTTAAAAAACACAATGTTGAACTAAAATTCAAAATTATTCAAAAATGCTTTCTATATGCATCGCTTTTTCCATAGCCTTTTCACAGAAATCCTAAGTTTCAAATTCTCATAATAACACAAATATAAAGTAAGGACTATTATGTCCATTCTTCAGATTAGAAAACTGAGGTACTAGCTAGTGACCAAGCTCCTACACCTAGTACCTGACAAAGCTTGGATTGGAACAGTCTGACGTGGCTGAGAGCAGCACGCTCTTTATTTTGTACCACAGGTGTCATAGCAATGCAGTTCGCTGTTGAGGTAACTAGGACCTTTTGTGAAGTAACTTCTCACGTACGTGCGTGTGGTGGTTGTAAAAATATCTCCATAGGGGCACCTGGGTGGCTCAGTCGGTTAAGCATCTGACTTCAGCCCAGGTCTAGATCTTAGGGTCCATGGGTTCGAGCCCCATGTGGGGCTCAGTGCTGACAGCTAGCTCAGAGTCTGGAGCCTGCCTCGGATTCTGTGTCTCCCTCTCTCTCTGCCCACCCCCCGCCCCCGCTCACACTCTGCCTCTCTCTCTCAAAAATAAATAAACATTAAAAAACTGCATTATACTTAAAAAATGTATCTCCATAAATTCTCTGATCCTTCTTCCCTCGAGAAGTGGCACTGAAGTCCCCTCTCCTGGAAGACGGGTGGGGCTTTGTTAGTTGTCTCTAACAAATAGAACACGCAGAAATGAAACTCCATCACTTCTGAAATTAGGTTATAAAAAGACCGTGACTCTTTCTTTGGTCACTCACTCTGGAAGAAACTTTGCCTAAGGACCCTCAGGAAAACTTGTGGACTCTTGTGAGGAACTACGGCCAAGAGCTGGGTGAGCAAGCCTCTTCAAGAGATGCTGTCAGGGGCGCCTGGGGGTTCAGTCTGTTAAGCATCCGACTTGGGCTCAGGTCATGATCTCATGGTTTCTGGGTTTGAGCCCCGCGTGGGCTCTGTGCTGACAGCTCAGAGCCTGTCTTCGGATTCTGTGTCTCCTCTCTCTCTGACCCTCCCCTGCTCGTGTTGTCTTTCTCTGTCTCTCAAAAATAAATAAAAAACATAAAAAAATCTTTAAAAGAGAGAGAGAGAGATGCAGTCAAACATCAGATTGTACAGCCTCAGCTTCTATCCTGCCTACACCTTGTGAGATACCTTGAGCCAGGAGGACCCGATGAAGCTACTCCTAAATTCTCAAGCCTCTGAAACTATGAGATAATAAATGATAGTTGCAAGCCATTGAGTTTCAGGGTAATCCATTGTGTAGTAATAGACAACTAACACAATGTGCTTGTCAGAGCCTTTGATTCTTAGAAATGGAGCAGATAAATTAGGAAGAGGTGGACACTGGTACCCAGAGTCCCATAATTGGTGCTTTGTTCAATACAAAGAGAAGCAGAACATTTTTCAAACTCAGAAGGCAAGGAGAGCACTGGACCACGGCTTCTTGGGAAGGCACATGGTTAGGGATACTTGTGGTTAAGAGCTGAGCTTTGAAAGCAGACCTTTCTGGGTTAGACTTTCAGCTCTGATGTTTCCTGTGTACCATCTGCAGATGCTTTTGCATTTTTGTGCCTCAGTGTACACTCCTGTGTAAAATGCAACTCTTCAAGAATTTCACAACATGCTTGAGAGGAGTAAAAATGATACCATCTACCAAAGGCTCAACAAATGCCAGTGACTACAATGAGCCGAGGTAGCAGTAGAATTGTAGACCACTGACAGAACAGAATGAGGCTTTGTCAGAATAGCACTTGGAGTGCTGTGGGGTTCTGGAATCGAGCGTATGTTAAAGTTGCAGGACTCAGAGGAGCCTGAAGAGTCACAGAAAGTCCTGAGACTCCATGGACCCTAGGATACGTAGGACCCAAAGATTTCCTAATGGAGATAACCTAGTGGCCAGAAAAAGTCACTCCAGGGAGCTTCTGGAGTTGCTCAACCCACAAAGCGTGAGTTCAGAGCTGAGAAGTGATTCCAGGGGTATCCTAAGAAAGACAGAAATCAGGATAGTGTGGAGTTTGTGTAAAAGCACGTGAGATCCACTACATGGTAAGAAACCAGGGGCATGTTGGGTCAATGATAGAATATAAGAACTGGGTGAAGCACAACTGCAATGTCACAACCACTTGGAATGGTAGCTTATTTCTTGAGACAGAAGGCGAAGTCCCTAGGATATGGGAAAATGAGAGCCTGCCATTCAACTGACAGGAACGGGTTTTCCGAGGAGAGGACATGGTAAGTCATTTCCCCTTGTCCATACTGTCAGACTTTTACCATCTGTGCCCCGTTTCGGGCTTCCTTCCTAGACTCCTCTCTAAACGGACAGTGCACAATCTTAAAACAGCAGGATTTGGAAATGGCAGCAGTGACCACCATTATAATTAATGCCAGACATCTTCAAAGACCGTCTTTCACCTACAAACGACACTAATCACTCATCTTTGTCCCTGGGAGTCCCTTACGGTGTTCTGCAGGAGCAGCAACAGCTGGGTCATCCCTCACAGTTTATTCTCAAAAGGCTTTGCAACAAATCTATTTGAATTCTATAGCCCACCCTTCCCCCACTACCTAAAAGAAGTATTCAGGAAATAGGACCTAGTAAAATGATTTATAGCAGCCCACAGTCTGGTGGAGAACATGCTGGCATTGAGGCGATGAATTCCAGCCCCTTCTTGGCCATATCCAGGTGGGAGCAGAGTTAAAAAACACCAGGTATGAACCATGGCACTCCATCAAAACTCTTAAGGCAAAGAATAGGAAAGAGAATGAACAGCCCTAACCTTTAAAATTTTTATTTATAGAACACCTAAGGAAGTGAAAGGATTTAAAAGAATTTGGGGGCTGGAAGAGACCTTTGAGACCAGGTTTGCTCGACATCATTGTGCAATGCCTCTCTGGCTGCCCGCCATCCTTGACTCCAAACAACAACCGAGGCTCCAAGGTCTTACTGGGTCTCTCCCTGCCAGACAGACCAAAGGCCAGTTCTTTTAGTTTCTTCTCTCAGTCTCCTCCAATGACATTACATTTGACGAAATGCTGTTAGATGAGTCAAGTAACCCAAATAGAACTGTCCTTTCTTAGACACAGTTCTATGAATCCTGCTACTTGCTTGGCTTTTCCATTCTGAGAATCAAGACACAGACCCTTCCTGTCACTTTGACCTTTACCTTTGCCTTTACCTGATGCCTGAAGGCTCTTTTGATGTGAAAATTTGTAAAAACAAAAAAAAATTATATTGAGAAAAACCACATCTACATCTGGATTATGTGCAGGTCACCCTAGAAAGTTCATACACAATAAAGACTCTTCCTTGACAGGAAGTGTGTGGCTGGGATTCTATCCAGTGTCTTCCATCCCAACCAAGGTACGGAGAAAGCCCTTAAAAAGGAGTGTCAGGGAACATTTCTGATCGGTTGTAATTCCTCCTCTTCTCTCACCAATTTCCTCTTTGTGTCCTGACTCACTTCTCTTTCCAAACTACCCTTGGCATTTCTGAAATCTCCCCTGTATCAGAAGTAAAGCCCTGTTCTCAGATAAGTTTCTTAGGTTGCAATTGTTCATATATTCATTTTCTTAATGTGCATTTGTTTTTGAGAGAGAGCATACGTGCATGAGTGGGGGAGAAGCAAAGAGAGGGGAGGAGTGAAAGAGAATCCCCAGCAGGCTCTCACATGGGGCTCCATTCCACGAACTGTGAGATCATGACCCTAGCTGAAATTGAGTCAGACATGCCCAACCAACAGCCACGCGAGTGCCCCAACACTTCCATTTTTAAATACACAGACCCAGGCACCTACCTGAATTTCTGCCATCTCTCTTATTTCCCAGCTGCATAATGAATACAATTGCTTGTGAATGTGTCTGCCTGTGCCTGCAGGATAATCCTTTCTGTGCTGCTCACACGAAGATAAGTCTCTAAACACTTCTTGTGCTTTCAGCAAGAGAAAAAAATACCTGAGTCAAGCACTGCCCACTCAAAAGTCATTCTCTTTCCCAAAGAAAACATTTTTGTTTGCGCCCTTTTGTTCCCTCTTAAAACTCTACCTGCAGCCTGCAACCAAGCAATATTACTTTCGTCTTGATATCATTGCCTGAATATTCAGTCTTTGCTGCATTCTCTGTAGTTATTCACAAAAGAATGTCAAAGACTGGCTGTGAACACCTTACTCTTAAAACCCTCCAGACATCCAGGAGCAAAAATAAGACAGAAATGAAGCAAAACAAGGAGCAAGAAAAAGTGAAAGGAAGAAAAATAAGAACCTACATAAGGACAGGGTTCCTTCCTGACTTGCTGGATAGCCACCTGTCCCCATCTGCTGAAGCCAAGACCATGGTCAGCAGGATAAAGAGTAAGACATAGACAAATTGAGCGCTGGGTGCGAGAGAAAGGTAAATGGTTTATTGGTGAGATGTCAGCATTTATTATTACAGAGATCAGGAAATGCAAAGGAATAGGGCAAATCACTAAGATTATGTTACCTTTCATCCTATTCTTTTAGCATCCTCTACAACAACGGTTCTAAATTTAAGTGTATATAAGGATCACCTGAGAAGCTAGTTAAATAGTGGATTTCGAAGTCTCCCCCAGAGATGCTGATGGAAAGATGTGAGGCTCAGGAATCTGGATTGGTTTTTAGGTGATGCTTCTGATCCAGGTAATCTTAGAACTATAGCTTTAAAAGTATGGTCTACAGTAAAACTACCCATTACTGGAAAGGAAGAAAGCAAATGAGAAGGGACGTAGGAAATGATAGAAAAAGTACATATTTCTCTCTAACCCCTGTTCCTGGCACAGAGCTTCTAACATCCTTGTTATGTTCTACAGGATAAGAAGAGTAGAAACATCTTTTGTTCTAATTTCTAATATTTGGTCTCTGACCCTGACACAAGTTTCCTCAATCCCGTGGAATTCCCTAGGTGATGGGAGGGTCTTTTGTTCTAATGAGGCAGCTCTTGGTGTGGTCCTGGTCAGGATGAGGAGCCAGTCACTAGAAAGATCAAGCCATGATTAGAAGCTTGGGAATTTCCACCCCTCCCCTCATCCCCCAGGAGGAGAGAGGGACTGGAGACTGAGTTAACGATCGATCAAGCCTACTGATGAAGGCTCCATAAAAATCCCAACAGTATGGAGTTCAGAAAGCTTCCAGGTTGGTACAGCAGTGAGAGACATATGCCTGGAGAAAACGTGGAAGCCGTGAGACCCTTCCCTTAGTTTTTGTCCTATGGGTCTCGTTCGCTGTTCTTCTGAATCCTTTGTTACATCCTTCCTAATAAACCAGTAAACAGGTTTCCCTGAGTTCTGTGGGAAACTCGTGCAAATTAATGAACCCGAGGAGGGGATCCTGGGAATACTGATAGCCAGCCAGTGAGTCAGAAATACAGGTGACAGCCTGGGACTTGGGCTGATGTCTGAGATGGGGGAAGTCTTGTGGGACTGAACCCTTAACCACCTGTGGGATCTGACGCTATCTCCAGGCCGATAGTGTCAGAACTGAATGGAATTATGGGACAGCCAGCTGGTATCATGGAAAATCACTTGTTGTGTGGAAAATCCAAAAATCTGGTATCAAAAGTACTGAAAAGAATAAAGGGAAACACACAGGGGGAGTATGTTCTTTCTAGACACGGAGAAAGAGAGATCAAATCAAAATGTTACTTATTAAGAGATGTTTTTTCTTTTTTCCTCCCAAATCTGAACTCTTTAAAAATATATGTAAGAACCCAAAATATGATAAACACTCAGGTAAACATAAACTGACTCTTATATACATTAAAAATCAATTTTCATAAAATCTGTGCAAATCATTTAACTTCTAAAGAAGAATGAAAAAGATCAAGTAATCCATTTTTATAAGTATTGCTTTCTTATGCTATGCACAATTTTATTTTTAAAAAAAGAGTAAATACATCCACCTTCCAAATAAAAACAAATGACACACCATCAAATACTTCCTTTTACCTTTTTCAAGAAACAATTCACAGCCAAATACATTTAGCACATTCAGGCTTTGATCTCCAATTTCAGCTAACCAGTAGGGTAATAGTTACATTTGAGGTCACGATGAGGTCTTGACCTCCCTTATAGCTTTTTTCTTCAAGGAAACTTCCATTCTTCGTCATCAGCTTTCAAATAATCCACTAGTTGTCCAGGTTTTAATACCTAACATCAGAGCAAATATGTGAACCTGAATGAAGGCTAGCAGAATTCACTAAAAGATGATTTTCACACTTGGTTTCTTATTAGAATGTGCATAATGTAAAGGTGACTAAATTCTTGAGAAGCAAGGGTAACATATATTTCCACAACAGTAAGCCATTCCATGCATGTTTTATGTGTCCACAAGTAAATTGGTCATCTGACATGATATTGTAACATCTTTATTTCTTTAAAAGTTCCATTATTTTTCTTCTAGAAAGAGCAGATTACCAATTTATTCTGAGGTAAAACCTAACTTTACAATCAAAGCCTACAACATATTGAGCGATAGAATTCTAAATAGGAACATTGGAAAAACTCATTCAAGAATGATTTCTACATTCAAATGCTTTTTTTCTTTTTTGGAAAGCTAGGGTGAGAATTGGCACATGCAAATTTTGCTGCCTGACTTCCCCATGTCTGATTACAGCTGGTGGAGAGTTCATAAAAGAGCAAAGCTAACTGTCAAAGCCCATTAGCAGCTGCAAAGGGGGAGACAAAAGAATAATACCACCATTATCATTTATAGTTGTTCATTGAGGTGAATTGAGTCCTACTTTTTTCCTACCTGAGCACAGAAGGGAACATGTCATCTCTAAAAATAGTGCATTTATATCCCAATACTGTGTCTTTGTCCATCTTGGCATCCAGTATAGTTTTAAGACATTGTCTTCCACAAAAACGAGCAAAACTAATGCCAAATTAAAATGTTTTGAAGTTGTTAATTGCTGATAGCATTCTAAGAAGATTAAAATATCTCAGTTAAATGACCAAAATAAATATAGTTATTAAAATCAGACTTGTGTTTGAGTATGATTGGGTGATATTGAATTGAATAATATTGAGAGAATAAAATTATGAGTAAAAAGCATAGGGCCCTCAACTTTACAGAGCTTACAATCGAGTAGGGGAGAGAGATATTAGTCTAAATGTGTATCTATTAATTGTACAGGGTTAACTGAGAACAGTATATGAGACTGCACTACTCAGTAAACTAGGTTAGAGGGTCAGGGAAGGCTTAGCTAAAGAAATGACATTGAGTTGTGCTTGAAAGGGGGAGTAGGAGTCAACCAACAAAGGATTAAATGATGGAGGGTATGAGAGGGGAAGCAACGTGGATGCTACAGTTGAGGGCAAAGTATCTGTGATGGAAAAGCCAGTAAAAGTATGACATATCCAAGATAAAGTGCATGGGGCTTGAGCACACAAAGCTGAGGGGAAATGACCCCAAATAAGTCCAGGGCAGGCCAACAGGGCAGCCAGTGAATACCACTGCAAGGTTTTAGGTTAGTTGTATGTGTGCATGAGTGAATGCATGTGTGTGCTTATGGACACTCTCACACTGGACTTAGAACAGATAGTGTTTGTGCTTCAATCACTGGTTGGGGACGTGGAGAAAAACCTGAAGTGTACATGTGCAGCCCGAATAAGAAGCTAATGACTTGGTGCACATCAGAGGTAATGGAAAATTGCCCTGAGATCATCAGGACTCAGCAATGACACTCTGGCTCAGAATGGTCTGGATGGCCCACGGGGACAGTGGACAAGGGCCAGGTTTTCAGGGAGAGAAGATAGGCTATGTCTTTGGTTTTGAACCTGTTGAGTTGGAGCTGCCTTTGAGACAGCTATGTAAAGATAAGAACTGACTAGTACAGACTAAGAGCCCTCAGGGTAGACCAAGGCTAAAGTTATTTGAGCAGTGAGATGAGTTCTAAAGAATATATAAGATTTTAATGTACAGAGACCGAGGGACATTCCAGAAAAGAAATGTGTAATCACACGAAAGTAGGAACATATAGAGTCTGCTCTTTCATTAACCACTAATGTAAAGTATTTTTTACAACATAATTTAATCAGGACTTTAAAAACATTAGGCCCTAAAAGCCATTAATCCATTATTCTCTTTCCATAGTCCAATGGAATGTTAATTTTAAAGTAGACTCACGTAAAGATGCAATAACAGCCTTATAAAGCCTAAGCTCCTACATTCTACGAAATTTACAACCTCTCTTTTCCTATAATCACAATTTATCCAAAAATTTCTAGAATTCCCTTCAGAATTATGCATCCTTTTTAATGGCAAAAATGTCTTTTAAGCTTCTCAGCTATTTCCATAATTTGTTAAAATATTTGATAGATTTTTGGCTCCCCCCCACTCACATTCAGTGTACAGAACACGTTTGATTGAATACACCCCACTATTAATAATAGTTTGCAAATGAGTTCATTCTTTATTCAATGAGTTTATATTCAAGCTTTTAATTAAGGTCTGTCTCATTGATTGTACGTGAATATCCTTTCTTGAGAGGAAAAGAAATGCCGAGCGACAGTAAGCTTGCAGGGACTTGCAGGGGGAAACAAGGAAGCCAATCTTATCTACATCAGAGACAACACGTGTTGGATAAGTCATTTCTCCTAGGTCTTGTCATGGAAAAGCTGAAAATACCACTCCTCTAGAAAACACCAAGTTTTGAACTCCCACATAGGGTGTATGAACAATAAAACACACATTTCTCTTTTTAAGCAGGTCAGAAGAAAAATATTTTTAGAACTATTTCCTAAGTCCTTACAAAGAGGAAACTGACTTGTAATTTTTCAGATACAGGAAAAGAATAAACTTTGAAAGCAGTGCTGATTGTTTCTTCTTTTTTGACTGAGGACAAACTGAAAAGCACAAGTAGAATTTGCCTTCTGTAAACTCCTTGCAAAACAATTCAAATATCTAATTTAATTGCTTAATCTAATGTGACATGAAAGAGAATGCCATCAACACAGATTCATTTAACTGAGCACACAGTGAAATTATACTCAAGAAATTGGTTACTGGTTTCAAAACCTAGGACGCTGACTATGTCCTTAACATATTTATTATCGTGAGGTTATCAAATGCGGTAAGCACTGCAGTGTATTGTAAAAAAGAGATTTCTCTTTTAACTTGTTAAAAATATTTTTACCAGGTTTCCAGGAGTTTCCTTGTTGACGTAAAGTTTACGTTGGGAGCACAGACTCTTCAGAGATGGCATATATTTGAATGCAACTAGTAAACTAAGATTTCTCATACAATGCCAGGTATGTTATTTATTTCAATATGTATATTATTCTGGGGTGATTAAATAGTATTATAAACTTACTATTTGATGAATTTCCTCATGATTAGAAACATGAAAGTGTGCCAATTCTAGAACAATTTCCATACCATCATCAACATTAGTGAATTTGGTTGAGCACCTTTCATGTTCAGGTTCTACTCTACATCCAGGGAATCTGGAGATTTTAAAAAATAAACAGTCCCTGTTATCAAGGGCCAAAAATCTAATGGAAGAGAAAAAGACATATAAACAAAAGGAGTAATTACATTATAGAGTGGTCGGACTGGAGAAGTGATCAGTGGTGGCTTTATAGTGAGGTAAGTTTGTATATAAATTTAAAAACCAAATATTAGTTTGGCAGATAACCAACTTGAGGAAAGACAGTGCAGGGAAAGGACATAGTATTTCCCAATAAGGATAGAGGCATCTAAAAGACCTCATATGTTTATGGAGCTGTAGGTAATTATGGATCACTGGAATTCAGGAAGAAACTAAAGGGCATTGTACCAGAAAAGTAGATTTACAACTCAATCGCAAGAACATGTACTAAAAGAAGCGTCTCCTCGGTGGCTCAGTCGTTAAGCATCCGACTCTTGGTTTTGGCTCAGGAGGTGATCTCACGGTTTGTGGGTTTGAACCCCATTCTGTGCTAACAGTGTGAAGCCTGCTTGGGATGCTCTCTCTCTTCCTTTCTCTGCACCTCCGCTGCTTGCTCGCACTGTCTCTCAAAAAATAAATAAATAAACATTTAAAAGCACCATGATCTTTTCCACATCTGCAAACCCCCTTTAAAAAAAAAAAAAGAACATCATACACTGAAACATGGCAAGCTATTCAAGAATTTGCATAGAGAAGTGACAGGATTTTATATGGGTTTTATTTTTTTTAAGTTTATTAGAAGAGAGAAAGAGAGAACATGAGCAGTAGAGGGGCAAAGACAGAGACAGAGACAGAGTCCCAGGCAGACTCCATGTCATAGCACAGAGCCTAATGTGGGGCTTTGAATTCACAAACTGTGAGATCATGATCTGAGCTGAAATCAACAGTCAGACACTTAACCAACTTAACCAACTAGTGCAAGGAGAAGAATGAAGTCTGTGAATTAATAAAAATGTCAATTCTTCCTAATACTTTAAGGTTTTTAGTGAAATTTAATTCAAATGCTAATAAAGTGGTTGTTTTGTTTTGGTGGAGAAAACATGACAGTCATCCTCAAATTCGTTTTATATTGTTAAGCTAATTATTTACATTAAATATCTCATTTGATCCTGCAGTCTTAAAAAATAAATATTGGGATGCCTGGATGGCTCAGTCAATTAAGCATTCAACTCTTGATTTTTTTTTAATTTTTTTATGTCTTTTATTTATTTTTGAGAGACAGAGAGAGACAGTGTGAGCAGGGGAGGGTCAGAAAGAAACGGACACACAGAATCTGAAGCAGGCTCCAGGCTCTGAGCTAGCTGTCAGCACAGAGCCCGATGCGGGGCTCGAACCCACGAAACATGAGATCGTGACCTGAGCTGAAGCCGTTGCTTAACCAACTGAGCCACCCAGGTGCCCCTCAACTCTTGATTTTGACTCAGGTCATGATCTCACAGCTCATGGGATCAAGTATCACATCAGGCTCCATACTGACAGTGCAGGGCCTGCTTGGGATTCTCTCTCTCCTCTCTCTCTACCTCTCCCCCACTCATGCTCTCTCTTTCTCTCTCTAAATAATAAATTTTTTTTTAAAGAGGTAAATATTGGAGTGCCTGGGTAGTTCAGTTGATTGAATGTCTGGCTTTGGCTCAGGTCATGATCTCACAGTTTGTGAGTTTGAGCCCTGTGTTGGGCTCTGTGCAGACAGTTCAAAGCCTGGAGTCTGTGTCTCTATTTTTCTCTCTGCCCCTCCTCTACTCATGCTCTGTATCTCTCCCTCAAAAAGAAACAAACATTAAAAAAAATAAAGAAGTAAATGTCATAATTGTGCCTATTTATTACATAAGAATTCTGAAGATGGAAAAGTTAAATATAACAACCAAATTCACTCTGATCCCATAGCTTATGTTCTTAAAAATGACATATGACTTTTTGTGGCAATATTTGTAATATTAGAAACTTTTAAATAATCGAAATGTGAAGCTATAGAAGAATCAATACATAAATTATGATATAGTCCTACAAGATATATAATCATAAAAATGTATACTGAAGCATACCAATGACATAGAAACATGCTTATAATGATAAATAGAAGAGATACGCATGGGAAAACTAGAGTTATATTATTATCTAATTAAAAGGAAAAGGACGAAGGAGAAAGAGAAGGATAATGATGAGACAGTATGAGAAAAAAGGATTAGGCATCGGGGTATACAAAGTGGGAAAGATAAAGGAAATATTTTAAAATATATCAATAGTGTTTATTTTGAAATTTTTGTAGTCACAGGTCATTTTTAATTTCTTTTTTCCACTCAGTTTTTATATTTCCTATAAGATAAATGTACTTTTATCATTAAAAAAAACAAAGGAATGCATTCTTTCTAAATAATTGATTCTAATGATTTCAATGGAATTACATAGCTGAACTCAGATATTATTGGAGACAAAGGATGAACATTTTCCAGTTACGTATCCTATAAGATAGGTACTTTTATTCAGATAATGAATCTAGTTTCAGAGAGGTGAAGTAACTCAGCCAAGGTCAACGCAACAAGTGAATGAAGAGCTAGGATCAGAAACCAGGCCAATGCCTCTCCGGCGCACACTTTAGTTCTTGTGTGTTTTATTGAGGTGAAATTCTTAGAACATAGAGGTAACTATTTTAAAGTGAAGACTTTAGTAGCATAGTATATTCCCAATATTGTACAACTGCTACAACTACCTAGTTCTAAAACATTTTCATCACTCCAGAAGGAAACCCTATAGGTATTAAGCAGGTGCTTTCCTTTTCTGCCCACTGCTAGCCTCTGGCAACCATCAATCTACATTCTGTCTCTATGGACTTGCTTATTCTGGATGTTTCATATAAATAGAATCATACAATGTGTGACCTTTTATATCTGGTTTCTTCTCTTTTGAGATTCATCTATGTTATAGTGTATATCAGTACCTCATTCCCTGTTATGGCTGAATAATATTCCATTGAATGGATATACCACAATTTGTCCATTCATCCCTTGGTGGACATTTGAACTGTTTCCAGCAACTGTGAATAATGCTGCTATGAATGGCCATTCTTTTAAAGACCGGTAAGAGTTCTTGATTGCTGAAAGCATTCTTTAGGCATGGAATTTTGTATGTAGAAGTAAAAGAATCAAATATCAAAATAGAGTAAAATCGCAAATTATTAGTTCCCAAGTAATCAGAGCTATCAAATAAGTTATTTTCTTTAAAGTGAAAGTCACTGTGCAGGTCAAAAGATTTGGACATCTAAATTAAAAAAAAATATCTATAAAAATCAGGGAAATTGTATGATTGATCAGTTTTTTATGGGGTAAATTTGAGAAGACTTGACTTTGAATGTTGAGCAAGTAACTATAGAATTCTTGTGACCAAGAGGGCCACTGACCTTTTCCTTCACCTCAGTCCCCTTTCCCACATAAGAAGACTCCATTTTGGTTCACATATTCCTAGGCACAAAATTCTTCCCTTATCAGTTTAATTTCACACTAAGTATTAAGTGAATGTTAATACAATTTTTTCTAATTATAAGGAGGAGTCACGATAAACAACCAGCATCCTTTTTTCAACCAGAATTCTGCCTTCTCCCCTACTCCCAAACCCTGATCAACTCCCAGATCTCCTATTCTAATAAACAACAGTGCTACTAGCATCTTCTTTTCTCAGAAATGTTGGTAACAGCCACACTCAAGACGGGTCTCAGTTTTTAACCAAAATGTCTGACTACACAATCATTACAAATAACTAAAGTGACTGTCCTAAGACGAATTCTGATGAATCAGATTTCTTTATTTTACCCGGAAACACAAGGTACAGTAGGAGATGAGTTCTCATTCACAGCATAGACAGGGGAGGAAATTGATGATAAAAAGCAATAAAGACAATTGAAAAGAACCAGAGTGGGAACCAATGAGCACCAGAAGCAAGAATTGGACCAACACAGAAGAGCTCTGCAATGTGCAGACCTAACAAGAAGGAAGAAAGAAGAAGTGGGAATCAGGACCGGCAGTAACTGAGCCTTTTTGTTTCCCTAGGAGGGCATGGATTTTTGCATTATGGGAAGATGAGAAGAAGAAAATAGTTCTTATGTTGGATTTAAACGAGAACTCACTTTCTGATAGAGACAACATGGAAAAACTTAGTGTAGGGTCAAAATCTTTCTCCTTGAAATAATCCCAATGATTAGCAATGAAACTCACAATACCTTTATTTCTCTCATGTTGAAATTTAGTAAAGACTTACATACAACAAAATGGGTTAATAACTGACATCAAAAGATAAATTGGAGATTAACTGTTTTTGTTATAATTAGTTAACACCTAAGCACCTAAAGAGCACACACCAGTTTGTAAGAGGAATATTAAGACCACAGTAGAGGGGGCCTGGGTGGCTCAGTTGGTTAAGCGTCCAACTTCAGCTCAGGTCATGATCTCACGTTCCGTGAGTTCGAGCTCCACGTCAGGCTCTGTGCTAACAGCTCAGAGCCTGGAGCCTGCTTCGGATTCTGTGTCTCCCTCTCTCTCTGCCCCTCCTCCACTTGTTCTCTGTCTCTGTCTCTCAAAATAAAATAAAGACATAAATAAATTAAAAAAAAAAAAAGACCACAGTAGACCCTACCAAAGACCCTAACTACTTGAAGGACAATTTATAAATGAAGAAATATAAAAAGAAAGGCCTAGTCTGAGAGTTTAATAAATACAAATTAGGGGTGCCTGGGTGGCTTAGTGGGATGAGCATGCAACTCTTGATTTCAACCCAGGTCATGATCCCAGGGTCTTGGGAATGAGCCCCATGTTGGGCTCCATACTGAGCATGAAGCTTGCTTAAGATTCTCTCTCTCTCCCTCTGCCTCTCTCACCCACTCTTTCAATGAAATGAAATGAAATGAAATAAAATATGAAATGAAATACAAATTAACCCAACACCAAAATATGTTATACCAATTAAATAAAATTATTTTGTTTTCATGTTCATCACTAGTGTAGACTAGAATGGAAATTGTAATATTAATCATCATTGATAACAGTGAAATCCAGCATGGATTGAGAATTCAATATAGAAACACGACTGGCAAAGTGTTTCTACTCTTGGATATAGTCATGTCTCAGCTGAAAATGGTGCCTAAACCAACTCATGGTGGAAAACTACATACACAAAAATGTTTATTGTGGAGTTATGTATAAGATATTTGGAAATAATTCAGTAGATGAGTAGTTCAATAAATTAGAGTATACTTTATGAAATCTAGGACATTAAAATGATAGTTATGAAGGTGTGTAGTAACATAGCCAAGGCTTGTTCTGAGTTCAATTTAAAACACCAAAATATAACAAATTCTTTTTGTTCTACCATGATGTAGAAATTATGTACACTTAGGGATATGTACACTTAGGGGAAAAAACCTCAAACTACTACTGAGTAAATTTGCTTGGGGCATTAAGGTTAAGATTTTATTTTTGTCTTTTTGTTGTGTAGAAATCCATTTCGGTGGCTATGATATTTGTTTAGCAAATGTGGCTACCTAAATGCCACGTTAATAATAATTCACATTTGCAAGTATCAAGTTACATTTGTACATATAAAGTTGTTTTCAGCTACACAGAACCCGTGTGATCTATTGCTATTGATGGGACATTGCTTTGCTCAGTATTGTTCCATGCTCCTCAAACACTTGAAGATTCTACCATATAATTTAAAAAGAGACTTGGTGGAGCACCTCGGTGTTTCAGTCAGTTGAACATTTGACTTCAGCTAATGTCATGATCTCATGGTTCAGGCTGGTGAATTTGAGCCCCGCATTTGGTTCTGCACTGACAGTGCAGAGCCTGCACAGGATTTTCTTTCCCTCTCTCTGACCCTCCCCTACTCGCACACATGTGCACTCTCTCTCTCTCTCTCTCTCAAAAATAAATAAACTTAAAAAATAAAAAGAGATTTTGTGAAAATCATTCTCAAAACTGATCTTGGAGATCACTTTCTTTTCTATTCCCTAAAAAAGTAGCCATGATTCTTAACTGCTCTCATTAGCTTCTTCTTCTCAAGTATTTTTATTTTTTCCTTTTTTTAATTTAAATTTTAGTTAACATACCGTGTAATATTGGTTTTAGGAGTAGAATTCAGTGATTCATCACTCTCGTGCAGTGCCTAGTGCGTATCACCAGTGCTCTCCTTAGTACCCATCTCCCGTCCAGTCCGTCTTTCACCCACTTCCCTCCATCAACCCTCAGTTTGATTTCTATCATTAGAAGTCTCTTGTGGTTTGTTTCCTCTCTCTTCTCACCCTCTTCCTATATGTTCACCTGTTTTGTTTCTTAAATTCCACACATGAATGAAATCATATGGTATTTGTCTTTCTCTGATTGACTTACTTTGCTTACCATAATACATTCCAGATATAACCATGTCATTGCAAATGGCAAGATTTCATTCTTTTTTATTGCTAAGTAATATTCCACTTGAGACATATACATATATATCTATATATATATATACACACACACATATGTATACATATATATGTGTGTGTATACACACACACATATGTATACATATATATGTGTGTGTATACACACACACACACACACACACACACACACACACACACATATACATACCACCTCTTCTTTATCCATTCAGTTGATGGGCATTTGGGCTTATTCCACAGTGTGGCTATTGTTGATAATGCTCCCATAAACATTGGGGTGATTGTACTCCTTCAAATCTATATTTTTGTATCCTTTGGGAAATTCTTAATAGTGCGGTTGCTGGATCATAGGATTGTTCTATTTTAGTTTCTTGAGGAACCTCTATATCATTGTCCATAGTGGGTGCACCACTTTGATTGTTACCAACAATGCAAGAGGTTTCCCCTCTCTTCACATCCTCACCAATACTTTTTTCTTGTGTTGTAAATTATAGCCATTCTAACAGGTGTGAGGTGGTATCTCATCATGGTTTTGACTTGTATTTCCCGATAATGAGTGACCTTGAGCAATTTTCCATGTCTGTTAGCCATCTGGATGTCTTCTTTGGAAAAGTGTCTATTCATGTCTTCTGCCCATTTCTTAACTGGGTTATTTGTTGTTTGGGTGTTGAGCTTGATAAGTTCTTTACAGATTTTGGATACTAGCCCTTTATCAGATATGTTGTTTACAAATACCTTCTTCCATTCTGTAAGCTGCCTTTTAGTTTTGTTGATTGTTTCCTTCACTGTGCAGTTTTTTATCTTGATGAAGTCCCAATAGTTCGTGTTTGCTTTGGTTTCACTTGCCTTTGGCAATGTGTCTAGTAAGAAGTTGCTGTTGTCAAGGTCAAACAGGTTGCTGCTTGTGTTCTTCTCTAGGATTTTGATGGTTTCCTATCTGACATTTAGGTCTTTCATCCATTTTGAGTTTATTTTTGTGTATGATGTAAGAAACTAGTCCAGTTTCATTTTTCTGCTTGTCACTGTCCGATTTTTCCAAAATCTTTTGTTAAAAACACTGTCTTTTTTTTGATTGGATATTCTTTCCTGTTTTTTTGAAGGTTAGTTGACCATGTAGTGGTGGGTTCATTTCTAGGCTTTCTATTCTGTTCCACTGATCTATGTGGGGTTTTGTTTTGTTTTGTTTTGCACCAGTACCATACTGTCTCAATGATTACTGTTTTGCAATATAGCTTAAAATCCAGAATCGTGATGACTTTTGCTTTTCTGCTTCAGGATTGCTTTGACTATTCTTTTGCAGCTCCATACAAATTTTAGGATTCTTGTGAAGAATTCTGGTCATATTTTGATAGGGATAGGCATTTTCATTTTTAAATCAAACAGATGCTAAACTTTTACTAGAAAAAGAAAGTAAAGCTGAGAAAATAAACTAATATTAAGGATTCAATGCACTCTAAAAATTTTGTGTGAATGAATAGATAAATGGGTAAAAAGCGATTAGAATGTGTTACTTTATGACATCTTTGATATTAAATACTTTAATAATATGAAGTACTGGTAGTGTAGGGTAGTTCTGTTGGTATACTGACTCCTGGGCACCCAGGAAGCTACCCCTGCACACTTCCAAGGGATAGAAGTAGACCTAAACTATCATGTAAGTCCAAGCAAAGAATGAGGCAATGATCTAAGGATCATGGGGCTCTTTAGTTCAAATTTAGTACTTCTCAAACATTAATTAGTGGAATACTAATGATCCTCACTGTGTACATGAACATCCCTAAAAAATAATGTGGTTAGAAGTTAAATACAATGAAAAATGTTTTATGTTGCAACTCTCTTTACTATAGATTTGTTTTAATTCAACAATTTCTAAAACTTTCAAAAATTCTTATTGATTACTCATCAATCTCAATATTTATGGGATACTAGGAATATCAATCTGTTCATATCTCCTGGGACACTAGGAACACCATTTGGGGAAAGGATTCCTTTAATACAACTGCCTTATCCTTGTTTGATTGTAAGAGTCTTTGCTTTAACCACAACTAGTAGAAGAATTTCTTTCCTTCACCCAAAAGCAAAAGTACCTATTTTTTCCATTAACTTCAAATATTCACATCCCTGTGAAAGCCAACACATAACATTAAAAAAAATAATAATTGAACCACATAACTCCAGATAAATTTGGGAAATACACAATAAAGTGACCATCATATATGTTGTGTGTTGCATGAAAAACATATTTTGCATCAGTGGTTATTGTTCCCTATGAAAAAAAATGTGTGTAACAAGTCTCAGAATGACTGATGAAAATGGTGGTAGGATCATATATTACTCTGTTCTCGGCTAGGATTTGCTTCTCTCTTGGAGGTTTAAGGGTTTGTTTTGAAGGAGAAGGAAGGTAGCAAGTGAACTTGTGTTTCTTCTAAAACAAAGTGTTTTAAAAAGCAACAACAACTGCCTGTTGTCCAGCCTATAAGAATTAGTGTTGTTATATTGGTTCTAAGTGGCCATGTTACCATGGGTAGGAATTTGAGTCTGCATCAATGACCTCTGCAGTCTATATTGGAACTAGATAGACCAAGAAGGGCAATGGTGGAAGAATAAGTTGTTTAGCACCCATCGTGGGGTATCCACTTATCTTGCCATTGCTTTGAGCATCCTGGGAATTCACCGGAGGTCTCTTTCTCATATGTAGTTTTCCTTAAAGGTAACAACCACGCTAACACCATAGCCAATGCAAAATTCAGAAAAGAACAAGAATGCTTTTTCCCCCTACACTACTAGAGTTAGAACAGTTTTTCAAAGCCTTTAGACTCCAAGTCCATAGGCTTGTGTGATAGAGAGCTGGGCTTCCAAGGAAATTACATTTATGGCAAAATTACCATTTACGTAGGGTTTGCAATGTGCCAGCCTGCGTTGATTGCTTTGCATGGATAATTTCATTTTAGATTCACAGCAATCCTATGACATAAACAAGTTTATTCTTGACATCTTAAAAATGAGAAAACTACAAAACAGAGAAGGTTAGTAACTTACCCCAGAGCACATAGCTTTTCCTCAGGGCTGGTCTAGACTAAAATGGAAATTGTAATATTTATGCATTATTGATGACAATGCAACCCACCATGATGTTGGAAAGAATATGGAAACATGTCTCACAGATTATATCTACTCTTTAGTAATTCTTCTGCTGATAATGGTAACATCTGGGCTTTGCTGACCCTAGAAGGACTGTTCCTCCCAAGTCAGTTCTGGAAAGAGTAAACAACAAGCCAATCAGAGCACCTCTCAAGTACAAACCAACCAAACCAGAGCCCATATCCCTAAACACCTCCTTTGTCATGCTTTCACTCTCTGGACCACTATCCACCTGCCCAGTTAGCCACAGGGCCAAGTACCAGTTAGGGAGAACTCCTATACCTGAACCTGCTGAAGTTATTCAAACTACACAATCCTCAACTTGCTTATTCTGCCTCTTCTTTTCCTTCCCTTGACACCACAATAAAACCTCTTCCACACAATTTCTCCCTCCCTCAAACTCCTGATGCTTCCTTGTGTGGCCCTCCAAACTAGGGTGTTCTTCTGTTGAGATCTATGAGTGTAACAATGTCTTCAAATGGCCCATGTCTCCTATCTCTTGGTCTCACCATATTTGAGAAACCTATGTTTTAAGACATGCTGTGATGTCAATATCTGTAGTCTTTCTGTCAACCATATGGATGCCTATTGTCATCATGTGTATACAAAGCCTGCTATGGGCAGTTAGGTAAAACCCTCCTATATCTGTCAGGGGCTTTTAAATATAGGAATAAAAAAATGCCACCAATGCCTTCAATAACCTTACATCAGCCTCACACGTCATTGTATTGCTGTTATAATGCAAAGGAATTTAAAGTTCTAGAAATAATTACCCCAATTTCTATAGTCAGATCAGATTAATAAGTAAATTAATACTGTTAATATCAGCTTTTTGGTATATTTTTGACACATAATGACTAGTTGATGGCTTAAGAAATTGCTTGTCTTGGTAAATTGCTATATCAGTCTGCATTAGACATTTGGAGTGTACATTTGAAAAGTATGATTTTGAGACTTACTTTTCTTGTTAGAGTTGCCTGAATGTAATTACCATCAATCCCAACATCTGGAATGAACAGGATACAAACTCAACGTTTTTGAAATTACCGTGTTTTTAGATTATTTATTTTAAATGGCTCAATTGATTTCTTCTTTTTTAAAAAAATATGGTAGGGGGAAAAATTTCTCCCAGGCTAAGACCTGATGAGCGGAGTTTTCGCCTAGAGCAAATTTTTACAGCTCAGTTATAAACCCCTGAAATAGGAGTTCATAATGGAAACAGCTGCTCAACCCTAACTATCGCGGGTGCCACTATAATAAAAACGGCAGGAGTTCACATTAACATTGACTTCCCTTTACACTCTTTCCTGTTACCCATCCATTAACCAAACTACACTACCTAATGGAGGTAAAGGCTACAGCTTTTACTCCCAACAAAAATAACAAGATAGGCAACTTACAGGTGGTAAATAACATATTCCCCCAAACATGAAAGTGTACAAAAATCCCCTGGAGGCTAATCTCCAATCTAAGGAATAGCATCCCACTCCAATGATTTCAAATTAGGAATAATATCCCAGCACACAAAACACTAAGCAATGACACTTATTTCCTGGGGTTTTTTTTGAAATGTATTACATTTCAATACTTATGGAGAGAATATAATTTCTAAAAAAAATCTCTCCTTTATAATGGTGCTATCTTTCTAATACATGCATAATATACTGACAGGCAGATGATTTCCTGAAATGAGAGACAATATTTGAATTAAAGTAACTAAATATTTCATCTATCGATACTACCACAGTGTGATTCAGACTAAAACATAAAGGAGTTTCACTTGAGTGCCAGTTTTGATATCCTTGAGAAAGAGGAAGAAACCAATATTCTTTAGTGCTTATTATACTCCAGGAGCTTAATGTCTATTATTTAATTCTTATAAGAAAACCTTATTATTACCCCCATCTACCTATGAGAAAGTTGGGGCTCAGAGTAGGTCAGTATCTTTTTCCTTTCATGGAGCTATGACAGTAGGATAAACCTCGATTTTTGCATGATGTAACTGCCCTATTGGCTTACAAAGAAGGAAGCAGAGAGAAGGTATCACATTTTTTTTTTTTAATCAGAAGACAATTGCCTTAGGGGCGCCTGGGTGGCTCAGTCAGTTAAGCAGCCAACGTCAGCTCAGGTCATGATCTCGCAGTACTTGAGTTTGAGCCCCAGGATGGGCTCTGTGCTGACATCTCAGAGCCTGGAGCCTGCTTCAGATTCTGTGTCTCCTTCTCTCTCTGCCCTTCCCTTGCTCATGTTCTGTCTCTCAAAAATAAATAAACATTAAAAAAAAAAAGACAATTGCCTTAGAGAGCTTTAAAGTTTGAAGACTTTATTCTGGAAGTTTGGGGGGCATATAAGGTGAGTCTACTATGGTTGCATAGAATTGGCAAGCAGCACAAGGTGCTGACCAACAGGATTGACCTGTCCATGGTTTCTTGTAGATTCTAAAAGCCAACCCAGCTCACCATCCAGTGAATTCCCACCTTCCTGGGTGAATTTGATGCTGTGGAATTTGCCTTACAGATATCTCTTTTATAATAATATCCTTTTAGAATCTTTAGTACCCATCATTTGGTCTTGAGTTCCATTCAGTACGAAACAATGTGACAACAGGAAAGGGCTACCACATAAGATCTAGTCTGTTTCAGCATGAAGGTAAGTTTGTTCTGACTTCATTAAAAGACTATAGGGCCAGCCAATTTTTTATTTGAAAGATCAATCAAAGACATCACTGCTTAAAATGTAAATATTTAAATAACTGGTTTGGTTTATTTTTTTCTGAAGTAGGCTACACCCCCAGTGCAGAACCCAACACCAGACTTGAACTCATGACCTTGAGATCAAGATCTGAGTTGAGATCAAGAGTTAGAGGGTTAACTGACTGAATCATCCAAGTGCCCCTAAATGTGTGGTATTTTAACATAATCACCCTCTGAACCATTTTTTAAAACAAAGCTGAGATCTTAGTCGTGAAACAGGTAGGAGGAATGAAGAAGACTGAAATCCCACAATCTCCAGCAAGCCATCTTGACAAACTGGAAATGGCGTATTGATTTCTACCCAACATAACTCTGTCTGAGCATGCAACATCCCTGCCTCTTCCCTCATTGCAAAAAAAAATACAGTGGTGCCATTGTCTCTAATGCAAATGGCTTAGATATTGACATTGTTTCTGAACAAGGGCATTATTTATATTGTCACCCATATATCCTATGATCTTTTCTGTTCCAGACTGATATAGAAAAGTAAGTTAACAACTACCACTCTTTGATTCATTTGTGAGATACAACCCAGAATATGTCCAAGTGAATAGTTTAAATAAATAGTTTTAATAAATATTGTTCTTTTAAAGATAGCCAGTATTAGCAAGTAAAGATTTCTTTTATATTATAGGTATATATTTTCTTTCTAAAATTTATATAGATAGATATAGATATAGATAGATATATAATCTGTATAGCTTTGGGAAGCTCTTAGAAGTAATGTACAATATCTTTTCTGGAAAATGTACAATTTACATATATATGATATTGTATATATAATTTCAGAAAAGTTAAAAGACTTCTTTGCCTACCTATGAGGCTCGTAGACATACAAAAACTCTATGTTAAGACCTTTGATTTCAGAAACTACAGTAAGTATAATTGTTTTTCTCAAGATTCCTCTGGGACACATGTGAAATATGAGATTCAGAATAAGAAATTTAGATTCCATTCCTTAGATCTCCTTCTGTATTACTTTAAAAAAATACCTTCGTTACACTTCTTGACCAGTCTCCTTTGGACCATGATAGGACCAAGGTCATTGGAGGTTCATCCTTGCACATTTTTAAATCAAATCATTTGCAAGGCAGGAAAACTAGTGAAAGGCATCCGACTTCCTAGATACACAAACACACCTGCAAACACATATGGCTTTTAGAGCAAAAGCTACTTGCTTTGGAAAGCTTCAAAATTGAAGAGAGTTGTTCTAGGACCTTATAAGTTCTACTTACAGATATTCTGTGTGATCTCTCACCAGCTTTTTTGGCATCCAGGCTTCTTGTGCTTACCAAAGGATGGTCCATTACAGGATTTTCTTTGACCTTGAAAAATACAGAGGATGCCATTATACATTTTATTAAACTGTATTACACAGCACCATAGCCGTGGTTCTCAGAGTGTGGCTCCTAGACCAACAGCCAGCAATCTGAGGAACGTGTTAGCCAAGCAGACCCTCAGCCTTGCCCCACAACGTGCAGAAACTCTGGAGATGGGCTGCCCCGCTTTGCACAAGCCCTCTAGGGGACTCTGGTTGGGGGCTCACCGCTTTACCGAGCCTCCCTGTCCACAGGAAGCCATATTTTAACAATAATCTGGGCCCCCCTGCCCTGAGTCCCAGAAGTGACACGCCAGACTCCTCAGCCCTCCAAGACTGGCAAATCATTTCCCTTAACAACACCCCACTCTCCGCATCAAAACTTGCTTAGAATTCTCTGTCCACCTCATGATAAAAAAAGACTAAGTTTCCAAAGATCAAACAGATTGAAATCTGGGCATTTGAGGGAAATGTGGATTTCTTGCAAGCATAAGTCCCACTCAGTGTACTTTCTATGCTTGGATGAGAACAGAAAATCCAGTTTAAGTAAATAAACAAATGTATCTGTTTTTTTTTTTTTTTGAAAGATGTGTTTACTTAATTTGAGGCTTAAACTCTTCAGTTCATAAAAGTCCAAGTGAATTTTACTAGCAATTTCCCTGGAAAGCCACTGATGATAATTATTACTGAGGGGGGAAAAAAAAACCCCAACACTTTAAATTACAGTTACAAATCATACATATATATTTTTTTACTTTTAATTTTCACCATATTGTACAAATACATCTAATTATTCTCACACTACATAGTATGCTATAAAGTGCCTTAGGCGACTGATTGGTTTATCAATTCAATTAGAAAGTTGGTTGTTTTGATTAACGTCAACTATTATCTATTATAATGAGTATCATAATGCCATCTAATTAAGACAAAGAAAGTGCTTAAAAATTTCTAAACCTATTGCTGGTATGGGTAAAAATTAAAACAAAAGCTGTCTGATTTCATTCACTATGGAAACAGCCCCACAATTCTCTCTCAGGAATCACTGCATTCTAGAACTCTGTAAAAATGAGTGCACATGGTGATCTCAGGAGGCATCAGGATGTCTGTGTGCTCTTTCCGAAGAAGCAGGGAAACGGAGCTGGTCAGAAGACACGGTAGTGTTTAGTGTTTACCACTGGATTTCAAGCCAGAAGAAAATGAAGTACAACCTTTCTTTTCCACGATACGCACCCTAAAACTAATCCTGCCCTAAAACTAAGCACCTCAGTGCTTCTCAAAGGCCTTTACTGCCAAAAGTCCCAAGGGCACGACGGATCCTACTAGGCAGCAGGGGGGGGACTTGGGTTAGGACACTGTAGGATGGGGCAGGACAGCAGGGTCGTCTGCCCACCCCCCCACAACCAGTGAGTGCCCCCCGCGAGCCCCAGAATCCTAGGTCCTCTGAAACAAGGTCCAGATGCCCAGACTGTGCCCTTGGGGAATCATTGAATTAATAGCTTTGTACCTCTGTTGTCCTCTCAATATGCACACAGTCCCAGAATTATCCTAAGAGGAAATTGATGATCCTTTTGGAGGCTGACTGAAGAGTAAAAAGATCTTAGTCTGCTCAGGTCACCATAAGACAACACCGCAGATGGTGTAGCCGGAAACAGCAGACATTTATTTCTCACGGTTCTGAAAGGCTGAAAGTCCGAGATCAAGGTATTGGCTGATGCAGTTCCTGGTGAGGGCTCTGTGCCTGACTAGCATTCAGCTGCCTCCTCACTGTGACCTCACAAATAGGGAAGAAAAAGAGTTCTAGTGTCTTCTATTTAAGGGCACCAATCCACCTTTAGGACCTCACTTAACCTTAATTATCTCTTTATGCCAAGAACGGTCACATTAGGGATCAGAGGGTTAACATATGAATTTGGTGGGGGGGGATACGACTCAGTTCACAGCAAGAACTACATTGATGCCAATGGTTTTTTAACTCTATAGGACCAATTCAGAGACGGCACCTAGCTGTAGCTGTAGTAAAATTATATTCTTTCAGGTGTCGTACCTCGGAGGGGGAAAAGGGACAGAAAAATAAGTTAAATTTTATAGAATTTACTGCTTATAGAGTGCCAAGTTTTCTGAATTTGGACAAGACGAAAATTTTTTGAATTTTTTAAATGTTATTTTATTTTTTGAGAGAAAGAAACAAGATGTGAGCAGGGGAGGGGCAGAGAGAGAGGGAGACACAGAATCTAAAGTAGGCTGCAGGCTCTGAGCCATCAGCACAGAGCCCGAGGTAGAGCTTGAGCCCACGAACCTTGAGGTCATGACCTGAGCTGAAGTCGGGTGCTTAACCGACTGAGCTACCCAGGCGCCCCTGGACGAGAAGGATATCACTGAATACTTACATAACTCAGATAGTTCTTTGGGTTGGCCTGGGTGTCCTGAATTCTTCCCACAATTCTCAGTGTGTTTCTGCTTCACTAACTTAACTTTTTGACCTGTGAACGCTAAGATTATCATTTTATGATGTGTCCAAACAAAAGGAGACACTTGAGTCAAAATGTTAGATTCTCCAGATTCTCTTAATCCATTTGCAAAGAATTGTTATCTGTGAGTCAGATATTTTCAGTAACATGGCTCAGTAGTCCTGTGTACTTTTGCATTTTTTATTTAGTTTTTTTTAATCATGGTAAGTGTACTCTTTAACCTTCATCACCTGTTTCACCCATCCCCCACTTACCTCCCCTCTGGTAACCACCAGTTTTTTTCCATATATTTAAAAAAATTTTTTTTAACATTTACTTATTTTTTTGAGAGAAACAGAGCAGAAGCAGGAAAGAGGAAGAGAGAGAGGGAGACACAGATTCCAAAGTAAAATCCAGGCTCTGAACAGTCAGCACAGAACCCAATGCAGGGCTCAAACTCACAAACCATGAGATCATTACCTGAACCAAAGTCGAATGCTTAACCGACTGAGCCATCCAGTGCCCCGTGTGCTCTCTATATCTAAGAGTCTATTTCTTGGCCTCTCTCTCTTTTTTCTTTGATTGTTTTGTTTCTTAAATTCCACATAGTATTTGTCATTCTCTGACTTATTTCACTTAGCATCATACTCTCCAGCTCCATCCATGTTGGTTGGAGATTTCATTCTTTTTTAAGCCTGCCATTCATCTATCAATGAGCACTTGAATTGCTTTCATGGTTGGACTACTGTAAATAAAGCTGCAATAAACATAGGGACGTGCATATCCCTCTGAATTAATTTTTTTTTGTATCCTTTGGATAAATACCCAGTAGATCTATTGCTGGATTGTCACGTAGTGCTATTTTAACTTTCTGAGGCATTTCCACAGCAGCTGCACCAGTCTGCATTCCCACCAACAGTGCAAGAGGGTTCCTGTTTCTCCACAGCCTCACCAACACTTGTTTCTTCCTTTTTGCATTTTCGATGAATTGGTTTTTGCGGATAATGCTGATCTCACACACACACGTGCTTGTAACTACAACTATGGCAACATCCATGAGCTTGAGCATAAACAAGTTTTAAAAGATTGAGAGAGGGGCGCCTAGACAGCCCAGTCAGTTAAGCATCTGACTCCAGCTCAGGTCATGATCTCACGGGTCGTGGGTTTGAGCCCCGCGTCGGGCTCTGTGCTGACAGCTCAGAGCCTGGAGCTTTCTTCACATTCTGTGTCTCCCTCTCTCTCTGCTCCTCCCCCACTCATGCTCTATTTCTCTCCATCTCAATAATAAGTAAACATTTAAAAAAATTTTTAAAAAGATTGAGAGATTTCATTTCATTGTAGGATGAATACTTCTGTGGAAACGTGGTTTTGATGATAAAATGTACGTTGAATGAAAAGCCAGTTTCCTGGCTTCCTAACCTAAACTGTGTTTTTTGCTTTTTGTTTGTTTGTGGTCAGGATTGGTCTTGAAACCACAACCATCAGGAGTTAACAATGTGATGTGTTCGCGTATGTGCATATATATACCTATATGCAAGCGTTTGCACATATACAGATATATGTATATACCCACAAATATGTGTGTGAGTATGTATTTCCCACCTGTAGTATAATATAATCTCTCTTTCCAATTGCCATGATCTATCTGAAAACAACAGTTGGTTTTCGTTCCATGAAGGAACAAACTGATTCCTTCAGGTGCAGACGGTGGCTTCTTAATGGCAAAACCTGACTGCTTCAGCAAGCTGATTCAGCAAAATGAACTCGGAATTGGTCTATTAGTCACAGTGAGAGGAAGCTTCAAACCAGAATGACTCACTTGTATATAATAAAGATGGAAAGTGGTCTTTCAGAGAGTGGTTCTCCTCTCCACCTTTGAAGACATTGCCTCTCATGACTGATAGGTATCAGTTGTCAGGCAGCCACATTTACCTGAACAAACGTGCTGAGCAGGGGGTCAGTTCAAGTCTCTGATTTAAGGTGTGTTAGACAGAAGGTGTGGAGATGCGTCAGGAGAACACTTATTCCCTCCTGTTTCTCCTTTCCCTTTCTCACAAGTTTGCAAGGTTCCTAAACATTTCCAACCCACATCCCTGTTGCATCCTCGGCAGAGCAAAGCCCTCATTTTGTCCTGGTTGGGTGTCTCTGAAGCTGCTTACACAGACCTATGATTCTAGTCCTGTTTTTCCTGTGTTCCTTTCAAGTTGTACCATTTGAAAGGAACAAAAGATAATGAATTAGAGACATTTTGAACAAGAAATTCATTTGCCTCAAATAGAAATATCACAATCAAAAAAAGTGAGTGACGGGGCACCTGGGTGGCTCAGTTGGTTAGGCGTCTGACTTTGGCTTAGGTCATGATCTCACAGTTTCTGGGTTCGAGCCTCTCATCAGGCTCTGTCCTGACAGCTCGGATCCTGGAGCCTGCTTTGGATTCTGTGTCTCCCTCTCTCTCTGCACCTCCCCCCCACTTAAACAAACAAACAAACAAAACATTAAAAATTTTTAGGGGCGCCTGGTGGCTCAGTCAGTTCAGCATCCAACTTCAGCTCAGGTCCTGATCTCAGTGGTCTGTAAATTCAAGGCCCACATCGGGCTCTGTGCTGACAGCTCCGATCCTGTAGCCTGCTTCAGATTCTGTCTCTCTCTCTCAAACACAAACATTAAAAATGTTTTCATTAAAAAATGAAAAACCTGTGTGTGTGTGTGACTATAAAAAAAAGACCGTATACGAGAGGAAAATTGAAAAGTTTAATCTACATGAATAAAGCAGCACCTTTTCTTGATGCTTTGATGCTTTCTTTTTATTTTAAAACCTTCTGCATGAAACAGAGAAATGTCTAAATTCATATTCCATGAGATCTGTGAGCTCAGCTCTTGCTGCTTCTTTAATGTGATGTTAGGACATGAGCCCATTACTATAATGATCTGATTGGTAAAGAGAAGCCATTAGACAGTTTTCTCCAAAAAGATAGCGGCCAGAAAGAAATAGTGATTACAGGGAGAAATGCTTTTTTTTTTCTAAAACTTCCATTTTGCCATTTTATCTACAGTAAAAAAAAAAAATTATTCTTCCGTGCCCAATAAATTCCCAAGAGTCTGGAGTTCTGATAATACTAGATTTCTTTACACGCACAGTAATTGTTGAATGCTCATTATAAATGGGTTTCCAAACTACAGTTTTGATGCATGCATATTGTTTCAATGAATGAAAATGTGCACGCACTGAGGGAAAAAAATACGCTGGAATGCCTGATAGTGTTTACTTTGCATTAAAACATGAAACACAGAAAAAAAAAAATCAAGCTGCTTGAATAACCTCGTCTTACCAATAGTATAAAGGCTACTGTGTTCACATGACCATTATTCAAGATGTATGTCTTCCTTTTCAGATTGGGGGCATATTTTTGAAGATTTCCAGTTTCTTTCTAATTTTATATCTTGGAAATGCTCACTGAGAGAACACATAGGCTCTTGGAGCAAAGCTGATCAAGAATCAATTATTCTGACTGCACAGGAAGGTATTTCTAGATTTTACAATCACAGCAGTGGGTTTCTGGAGGGTTCTTTTGCAGTATATATATATATATATATATATATA
>NC_043706.1:18222281-18255126 GCF_006229205.1 Suricata suricatta | reverse complement strand
GGAAAGGGTTTACATGAATCATTGATCAAATATTTATTTAGTGTCTACTATGGGCCAGACAAAATCTTTGCCATAGGAAGCCTACATTCTTGTGGGATTCACATCCTAGTGAAACTTATTATAGTCCGGTGAATTCTGGCATCCCTCTAAAGGGATTAGACTCATCCCAGATTCTAGTTGAATACAAATTGTGGTCAAGTTCCTAAAAAAAGAAGTTTTATTAAACATACACAAAAGAAACCAAGTTAGTGAACACACTTCACGAGAAATAAATAGCATCAGGAGAAAAAGGAAAAAAGTGTAATTAGATTTGAAGTTTAAGTGAGATTGTTTTTTATTGGGAAGAAGGTAACTTCTGATCTTTATTCCCTCTTAATATTTCCTGTATGTTGTATTTGTTTTGTTTTGTTTAAATAGGCTCCCCACCCAGCCTGAAGCCCAATGTGGAGCTTGAACTCCAGACCTTGTGATCAAGACCTGAGCTGAGATCAACGATCAGACGCATAACCAACCAAGCCACTGAGGCACCTTGTGTTGTAGTTGTTTTCTATTGCTGGGCAACGAATCACTATAAAATTAGCAGCTTAAAACACCAAAGATGTATTATCTCACAATTTTCATGGATCTGGGCTTTAGGTCCCACCAGGTTGAAGTCAAGTTTTTGGTGGGGGCTTGACCCCCTCGGGGGCTCATTGTCCTCTTCCAAGTTCACTCGTTCGTTGCAGCCAGAACTGATTGCCTTGCAGCTGTGGGACTCAGGTCCCCAATGCCTGGCTTACTGCTGGCCATGGGTGGCTCTCAGCCCCTAGATTCCTCAAGTTTTGAGCCCATCTCACAGCCAAATATTGACTTCAGAGAATCCCTACTCTTGAGGACTCATCTGATGGAGTGAGGGTCACCCAGAATCATCTCCCTTTTGGTGAACTCAAAGTCAACCCACATAGAAAATCCACTCACTTTTGCCCTGCATCCATCATATACTATAACCTAATCACAAAAGTGACATCTAGTAGTCACAGATTCTGCCCTCCTTCAAGTGGAGGGGACCACACACCGGGTACTCACCAGGGCAATCTTGGGAGCCATCTTGGAGTTCTGCCCAAGACATAGTCTCCAACAGCTGCTCCCTTGTGGTACCTCCAGGGTCACACTACCTCTCTTCTGCTTACCCAGGGATAAGAGCCAGAGATCTAGAGTAGAATAAGGTGAACGTGATGCCGTGTAGTGCTTAAAACAAGTGAGTCTGGCATCAGATAGACTTTGTTCAGCTTGACTCATAACTCTACCAACTGGGCTTCAGTGTTCTCCCTTAGAAAATGGGCAGATTTCTTTTGTAAAGTTGTTATAAGAATTGAGTGTGTACCCAAGTGTTAAGCACACCACTGACAGACAGCCCCATGCTGATGAGAACCATACCTGTCTAATTCTGCCTTCGGTGCTTTAGTGTGTCTAGCACATGGCTGGTCTTCAGTAAATATTTGTGAAAGGATTAAATAATAAATATGACATGGTAGCTTTATTTTCTTATACATGTTATAGCCACCAAAATATAGTATAGGCAGAGTTCTATGTGTCACTTACCAAATATTAATAAGAACATAATAATCTTTCCCTATAAATTTCTAGCAAAAACATTTACTTCATGGCTTCTTGGTTTGGTATATGAAGTTATGGATCATTCATGTTAGACCTGATTACTAAAAAAAGTTAGTAAAAAAAAGTCCTGGGGAAACGAAAAAGGAGAAGGCAGAGGGGCGCTGATTTTTGAAATGAAGTCTGGAAAAGATAAAGGAGGGTGGACAGAGGGAAAAAAGATTGTGACCTTAAGCATCTTTCTTTATGCTCAGTCAGAAACAAGGTCGCTGAGAGATATGTAAAGTGGTAAATGGCTCAAGTTTCAGTGGGAGTTTTTATGGGCGACCAAGTCACTGGATACCACAAGGCTTCAGAAGGACCCTAAAAGAGCCTCAGAGAAAAAAGCCACAAAATCAGGAAGGCACTAGACCCGGGAATGGCAGAGCAGATGAGAGCCAGCCCCGTACCGACTTGAACAAAGCCATTCACTCGGCCGTGGTTCACTAAAAATTCAATGAAGGGAGCTGTTGCAAAGTTTCTCAGTGAGCAAAGGACAGCACATGAAATGAACAGTACCACCTCCTATATTGCAAAATAGCACTGCTTTGGGATATATTTCATGTTGGTGTTTATTTACATTAATGAAATTCATAGCCTTTTAAAAGTCATTTTTGACTTCACTCCCTCAACTATATATTTTTCCTATGGTCTTAAGGACTTTGGATTTGGGAAGGAACTGCTCTGTGTATGAACCTTTGGATGTAGGCATGTGCACTGCATTGGTTTAAAGCATAGGTGTGTGCATATGTATGTATGTGTATATATATACATACATGAAATATATGTGTATGTACAAATGAGATACTCTATATATTCAAACGTAGGGATGCATGCACACATGCAATGAGTCCCTTGCTCTCTTTCAGGCTATCAAACCCTCCAGCAACGACTCCGTATCATATGGTTCTCATACAGAGCAACATTTATAGCACTGGTTAAGTGCTAAGCACAACATGAACACTTAACAGATACTAAAAATGTTTTTTAACTTTAAGAGAGAAGACGTTTAAAAATCCAGTCCATTTTAAAGGATTTTAAGTGTCATAAAAATTCAAAGAAACAGAGGCACTGTTTGGTTAATTAGAGCATCTTCTAGTAAGAGCTTGATATGGCTGACTGAACATTAAGCAGCAAAATGGCAGCTTTTACAAGATAATCCTGAACACAAAAATTCCTGAGACAGAAGAAACTACTTGAAAATAGTTCTCTCTAAATGAACTCAAAATTGTGCAGCATTTTCTAATTTTTGTTATTCTCCCTAAAGGATGGAGGATTGCAAGAGACACCACTAGAATTTATTTGAATGGCTGAGAAAATATTTTCTTATATACTTTACAAGTAGGAAGATGTGCATGATACTGGAGCATAGAAAGGAAGGAAGGAAGAAGGAACGAAAAAGGAAGGAAAGAAGGAAGGAAGGGAAAAACGTAAGTAGGTAGGGAGGGAGGAAAAAAGGAAGGAAGGAAAGAAGAGAAAGAGTGAGGAAGAGAGGGAAGCAAAAAAAAAAAAGAAAGAAAGAAAGAAAAGAAACATTTTATCTGTGAATTAACTCCAGACCAAATTATATGCTGTCTTCATTCTTAGGTCATTTTAATTCATTCAGGAAACTTCCAGAAACATTTCCATAGTCAAAGGAAGTTTTGTAGTATTCTTGAAGGCCAAACTCCTTCAAGGAGATTTAAGATTTGCCCTTAGGGGGTGCCTGGGTGGCTCAGTAAGTTAGGCACCCAACTCTTGGTTTTGGCTCAGGTCATGATCTCAGGGTTTGTAGGTTTGAGCCCCACATCGGTCTCTGGGCTGACAGCATGGAGCCTGCTTGGGATTCTTTCCATCCATCTCTCTCTCTCTCTCTCTCTTTCTCTCTCTCAAAAATAAATAAATTAAAAAAAAAAAAAAGGATTTGCCCTTACAGCAGCATTCGGGAATAAATAACAAGAATGTTTACTTATCTGCACATGTATCTCTAAGATTGTAAATGTCCCCCTTTTCAAGAGTATAATGTTTCAATAAGCAGGAAGAAGGGAGGGAGGGAGAAAAGAGAAAAAACAGTAATGTCTCAGCATCTTGACTGTGCACTTGAGAAAGACTTGACTGGAGACATAGACACCATGTCCATTTATTTTAAAACCAAAATTCTGCTGTCATATGGAGATGGCATGCTGACTGACATCCACTGAGCTCGTGCAGAAATGACTTCTCATCATGTTTGTTTGGACTTTTTCCCTTTTCATTGTTTTTATTTTTTTTAATATTTATTTATTTTTGAGAGAGACAGAGACAGAGACAGAGACAGTGGGTAAGTGGGGGAGGAGCAGAGAGACAGGAAGACACAGACTCTGAAGCAGGCTCCAGGCTGTGAGCTGTCAGCACAGAGCCCAAGACAGAGCTGGAACCAGAAGATCATGACCTGAGCTGACTTCAGATGCTTAACTGACTGAGCCACCCAGGCGCCCCAACACTGTTCCTTTTTAAAGTCACTCTGTCTCCCATTTGCTGAACACTCAACAGGGAGAAACTAGGTCACTCGTGCGATATGCAGAATTTACATAAAATGTCTAAACAATGATATAATGAGGCCCAGGGCAATGCCAGCAGTGGGAGTAAAATTCCTCAGCAGGCCCTCCCTCAGGGGGGCTCCATACCCTGTAGTGAGGACCTTCAATAACCGAACAGACTCACCGGGAGGGTCTGTCTGAAGGTAAAGAAGGTCCCCTCAACCCTGCCCAGAGGGGAGCTAGAAGTGGGGTGGCAGAGGGAAAGAAAGGTGGCAGTATTTAACCACTTCCCTTCTGGAAACTTCAGCCTGTCCCTCCCCACCCCTACCACCACCGTCACCACCTTTTGCTCAACACAAGGGCTTCAAAGAAGATGGGCGGGCGAAGGGGTGGCTCATGGGCAGCGAGACTGAGCAAGGCCTCCCGTTCTCTGGGCCACCTGGATGGCCAGATCTCTGTCACCCAGTCCCCTCTGGTGGGCCTTCCGTGTTGCCCAAAATACAGCCCAGTTGGTGGTTACCCAGGGCCTTTGATCCTCGCTGTTTCTACTATCAGTGCTTTTTCCCTCTTCTTCTGCCTTTCCCCAAACTTTGAAGATAATGACTCTTAAACACTTGCAAGTAATTAGAAGGTGTGGCTGCCAAAAAAAAGTGAGTATTTTTCTTTTAAATGGGAAGAGTAGATGCTTTGCCCTTCGCACATCTCTAATTAGATCCCATGTGCTTATTTGGTGTCTGATAAACTGATCTGGCCCAGGTTGGAAAACCACACCCAGGAACTAATGAGCCCATCCTGCAACAATAATAGCCATTAGGAGATGAGAAGCTGAGTGTCATTGTGAGTCAATTATTTGTCATTTACTGACAACCTGCTTTTCAGTTTTAATTCATTAGCGACTTAGGGGAGGGGATTGTAGATTCCCCTACCAAAAGAAAAATGATTTAAAAATTTATTATAATCTGTCCCCTTCTTTGTTAAGCATTTAAACAACCTGACTGAAAAGCACTCTGTCTACATTCATTCTTAGTACTTTTCATAGTGTATGTGTTTCTTGTATAAAAGGTGACATACATATAAAACGTGAGCAATCCTTTATTCTCCACTACTACTGGAAAAGGAATCGGAAGGGTTAGAAGAAGAAAACATATCAATAAACCAATCAGGGGGATAAACCGCCTCACCTGTTAAGACCCATCCAACACCTACCCTCAAGGATAAATATGTAAGTGGTGGCTTGGCTCATTCAATCATTCTCCCACTTGATGGGTCCATCTCTCAGAGTCAGGAATAATAGATGACCAAATGGTCAACAACCATTGAAAACAAGCAAGAGGGAAATCTTGGGGGAGGCACAATAAGCGCACTCTGTAGGTAGGTTTTGGCCAATATCTCTGAAGAAAATCTTGCTTCTTGTAGTTCTATCTCGAATGCAGACAAGACATGTAAGGTCATTTAGCCAGATTCTTTCAGTTAACAAGGAGTCAAAAGAGGCAGAAAGAGGCTGGTTGGATGGCCCAATTTCACCCAGTCAGTTGATAAAACGTTCTGGTCCTCTGGTCCCACAGCAATGATTGCTGTCCTTGTCTGGCAGGTCTTGGCTATGTTCTCCCGACCACCCCAGCCATTGGGCAGGACACTCTGCCTGCTGAGATCGCCGGGAGGATTCACTGCCTGTAGAACAGCACCCGGGAAGCTGGGGTGCCAGACGAAGGTACTTGGAGAATTTTGTAGTGAATACATAAAAGAAAAAAAATGTACTTGGAAACAATGGTTAAACTAGCCAAATGTGCTTCTTCCTCTCCTCAAATATGTGACTGTCTGGTGACTCACCTATTTTTGGAAACTTTTATCAGGTTTTATTTGTTTATTTATTTTTGAGAGAAAGTGGGAACACTCACGTGTGAGTGGGGGAGGGGCAGAGAAAGAGAGAGAGAGAGAAAGAAAGAATGCCAAGAATACCAAGCAGGCTCCTCACTGTCAGCTCATGAGATCGTGACCACAGCAGAAATAAGAGTCAGACACTTAACCGATGAAGCCACCCCGGGTCCCTTGGAATTTTGTTTTCTTTGGTCTTGTAACTGTCTCGTTGTCTTTACTACTCTAACGTGTGTATGTGTGTGTGTACATATATAGATGTGTGCATGTGCATAAATACACATTTTTCTTTCTTATCTAAACTACCCAGTCCAGAAAGGCACATGAAAAAAGGATTTGTCTCACCCTTTTGAGTATTGACTTTAAAAACTGACCACGACAGAGTATTTTACTTCGTGGGCTTCTGCTATAGAGTTTCTTGGTTTTTTGCCTGAAGGCTATTCTCTAAGACAAAATAAGGTCTCATAACAAGGGGAGTTTAGAAGGTGTGGTGGCTGTCTGTTTTAGTGTTTTGGAAGGAATTCTAAGTAGACAGGTGAGAGACTTTAGTGTCCTTAGGTCATCAAGGACAGAGGTAATCACAGGCACTATTGTGAAAAGCAAGTTTATTGTTTTGTTTCTTCCTGCTCACCTCATACTGGTCAGTATCTGCTTGCTTAAGAGACATGGGAGTATGAGTCATTTACAGCAGTAGATGAATCTCTTAGAATGGAAGGAAACTTTGAAAGCAAAGAAGCCACCTATTGGCCAAACCAATAAGTAATAATACAAGCAGCTAGATTAAAAGCCCAGGCTTCTGACACATCAGAGATGCCCTTGTTTTCAATGTTTTACATGTGTTAAGTCGTTTAATGCTCCTGACAACCCTGTGAGATAGATGCTGTGAGGAAACTGAGGCACAGATCAGGAAACTGAGGTGCAGAGAGGTTGAACAACAAGGCTAGGTAGGAGGTTGGTGCTGGACCTGGGGTCTGAACCTCTACTCTGCACCATTCCACACGGGCTCCTGACTCAAGATAGGCTTGGTTGAGATACCAGGAAACACCAAGCTGACATTCTGGGAGTGAAGTTTCTGGAAGCCTCAGGGGCCTCTTCTTCTGAACAGTCAACCTACTCACAACTGGATTTAAATTAGGTTTGAGAAATCCAGGGAAGATCGGGATGCCCACGGGGACAGAATTTGTGCAGGACAGCATATGTGTAAAGAAGTATGGCCTCATCCTGACGCCCAGTTGCCCCGAACTAAAGCAGAAATCTCTCTCCTGGAGGTTTCCTCTCTTACTCTCTCTTCCCAAGCCTATTGGCCCAAGAATCTCTGAGAAATTTTAATGATGGGATGACTTTTGGCCAGCTTTTAGGAAGTGACTCTGGATAAGAAAATCAGTCATTCCAGAGAAGTCAGGAGACTGTGATGTTCATAAATACAAGAATATCCAGAGAAAAAGAGAGACTAGAAGATCCAGTCAGGGCTTTTTATCCAAGTTCCACCAAACTCTTCCAAGTGACGCAACAGACACATAAATAACACAAGACAGGCAGTGATAGGGACACCTGGGTGGCTCATTTCGTTCTAAGCATCTGACTCTTGATTTCCGCTCAGGTCATGATCTCATGATTTGTGAGATGGAGCCCCGACTCTGATTGCCTGCTCTCTCTCTGCCCCTCTCCCCACTCCCTCTCCCTCTCTTTCTCTTTACAAATAAATAAATAAACTTTAAAAAAAAAAAAAAAAAAGACAGGCAGCGATCTGCCTGGTACCAGAGGAACAGCTGCTAGGAGAATATAGGAAGACGGTTCATGAAGAAATCACAGCTCGCTCTCCCCACCCACCCCTCCATTCTTTCTCCCCAGAAAGAGAGGCATTTGCATGTGTAATACACACAATGGAATTAGGCAATTTCAGAAAGAGAGAGAATACTTAAATAAAGAGAGGCTTGATGAAGTAAGCCAACAATGTGCATTCCTGAGTGGGGAGAATATAAAACAGGCAGCACTGAAAAATATCAGTTCATCAAAAGGTAAATCATGTGTATTGCAAGCTATTCCCACCATTTCTCCTAATTTAAAAACGTGTTAGTTGGGGCACCTGGGTGGCTCAGTAGGTTGGGCATCTGACTTTGGCTCAGGTCACGATCCCTCAGTCCATGAGTTTGAGCCCCGCCTCAGGCTCTGAGTTGACAGCTTGGAGCCTGGAGCCTGCTTCCCCTTCTGTGTCTCCCTCTCTCTCTGCTCCTCCCCTGCTCACGCTCTGTTTCTCTCTCTTTCTCCCTGTCTCTGTCTCTCTCTCTCAAAAATAAATAAATATTTTAAAATAAAATTTTAAAAAGCATGTGTTAGCACGTTATATAAGTCTGTTTCAAAGTATCTCAGCTTGTTTTTCAAGTTTATCAAATTTTTGTGCCACTTACTATCTTTATTAATTTAGGAAATATATTCGCCAAAATATTAAAATAAAAAAAGAGAGCAAATATATATACCCTTTTCAAAGGTATCTTTGAAAGTATTTCCTTATTAATGTATAAAAACATTTTAGGGGCGCCTGGGTGGCTTAGTGGGTTAAGCGTGCGACTTCAGCTCAGGTCATGGTCTCACAGTCCATGGATTCAAGCCCCCCGTTGGGCTCTGAGCCTGGAGCCTGCTTCACATCCTGTGTCTCCCTCTCTCTCTGCCCCTCCCCTGCTCATGCTGTGTGTGTGTCTTTCTCTTTCTCTCAAAAATAAATAATAAAAAATTTAAAAATATTTAAAATATAGAAGCACTTTAATAAATACATTATAAAGGATGAAGGGACTGCCAAGTATAAATTAGTCAATGTAATACACCTTTGTATCTCTTAAAGGTTTTATGGATTTTTCAGGTTTTCAAAAAAAACTTACAATTTAAGCTTTAACATTTGCCCCTAAATATGAAATTTCTGGACTACATGCCACTGCGTGAAGCTGAGGCCAGATAAAAAATGGTAAGTCAAATTTTTACCTATATATTTAAACAACTTATTTTATTTTATAGACTATCTGAGCTTTTATCCTACACCTGTGGACTTTACCTATTTCAAAAATCTGTATCAAAGAATCCTGTGGGAAAGTTGTGGTAATTTTCAAAAGATTTTGTAGGCCTTATAGAACAAATGTTTCCATTTGATTCTGAAAGCACCATGAGGCATTTTCCAGCTTGACTCTGAGTTTGTTCAAACTGATGGAGGGAACCTTATCTCTTTCCAACCTTTTTTCTCAACCAAAGACCATCTTTGACCTACAACAAAGAAACCAAATTGAAAAATGCAAATTTTAGCACATCGCTCAATAAAATTGCGATGACTTGATTTTCAGGCTTGGTAAGAATGATACATAATTTGGGCAATTCTTACCACATTAGAAAAAGGAACTCTCAAGATTCTCAAGAGAATGTTGAATTAGGTTTACATACATATATATTAGATGCGTATATGTGCGTATATGCATACATATATGTATATCAGAGTGAATCTGATAGACACAAAGAAATAAAATATTAAATTAAGGTATGTGCAAATAATAGGTCTTCACTGTTCAAATGGATATTTTGCTTTTCCATGTTCAAACAGAGCATGTTCCGTAGTTATCTATAATAGCCCCCTTCAGAGAGGCAGCTTTATAATAAGCCATCAGCAAGAACCTCTTCTGTGCCCAACCTTGACCCTTATCTTTATATGTCCTACTGTAGGAGTTAAGACTCTCACTGTCTTTCTTGCTGGAGGCAAGAGAATGGAAATGGTTACTGAAAAGTACATGGACAAACCCATTGTGCAACGAAAAGTGACAGCTGAATTGGATATAAAGTAGGTGGGGAGGTAGATGGGTGGGAAGTGGGGAGGAAGGAAGGAAGGAAGGAAGAAGAGAAAGAGCTTTGCCAGTTAGGAATTATATAATAACTCCTCACATCTTATTTTTTATGTTTACCGTGATAGAAATAAGAACTACTTACTTTCAGAACCCCACTACTGAAAACCTACTTGATGATCACGAATTTTCATCAGCTAAGTCCAGGAAGGCTAGATTGGGAACCAGAAATGTTTAAGGTTCCCTCCAACTTTACCTCTCCTAGTTACCAGACTAATTAAAGAGTAACCACATGGGGCGCCTAGGTGGCTCAGTCCGTGAAGCGTCCACCTTCAGCTCAGGTCATGATCTCACTGCAGGAGACAGAGCCCCATGTCAGGCTCTGTGCTGAAGCCTGCTTGGGATTCTGTGTGTCTCTCTCTGCCCCTCCCTAATATACTCTCTCTTCCTCTCTGTCTCTCTCTCTCTCTCTCTGAAAATAAACATTTAAAAATTGAAAAATAAAAGAGTAACCACTACTCCCACTGGTTCAAAGTTAAAAGCTATAACCCCTTGTTAACTAGATTTACTATAGTGACTATCTTGCAATAGATACAAATATCAAATCATCTGAAATGAGTAGAGTGTTATGTGTGAATCGTACCTTGAAATTCATACATACATACATAAAAACTAAAGGGCCTTCTAGAAAAATATCTTATGTTTGCCTTCAAGTCAATACACAAGTGATAAATAAATATATAAATAAATAAAATAAATAAAGTATAGAAGCACTCTAGTAAATACATTATAAAGAGTGAAGGGACTGCCAAGTATAAATTAGCCGACATAATACACTTTTGTATCTCTTAAAGGTTTTGTGGATTTTTAAGGTTTTCCAAAAAAACGCACCATCTTGGTGGAGTTACAAATGTTCAAAACCAGGAAGGTCTTTGGACTCTATTACATGAATGTATTTGTCTTGAAATTGACAGCTTGGGCACTTTCTGATACTGTTCGACCTCAGACCCCACCCTGGAACTCCGTATTTCCACTTCTTAGAGTCAGAGTGTTTGCTTTCAGGTAAGGTTCATAAGATGCATTTCATCCTCAGCAAAATCAACCAAGTTTAGTTAAACTTTTCGATCCTTGAAACTTGTATTTTGTTGAAAGCCAGCCTATAAAATGGATCTCTAGCCCAGCTGTCTCGTACCAGTTAGAATTTACTTCTCTTCTGCTGTCTTTTGAGGCAGCCTCCTTCCTTTGAAGGCTCCTTGCTACTCACCCTGACAAAACTGTGAGAGGCTTGTTTAGAGAACCAAGTTCTGAAGCTGACCCCATCGGATCCTGCCAGCAGGGGTAAATGCCTACCACGTTTTCACAGTATAGCACAGCCCACACCACTTTCTATTTTCTATGCTATAGTTTCAGGCTCCCTAAGTCAAGGTATAAAAGCAACTATCCTCCAAAATCAGTCTCAAAACCCGGGAATAATATTTAAATTCTATCAATGGCCTTTCGAAGTTGTGATTTCTGGCATTAAGTCTAGAGGACAAAACTTACCACTTAAAAGTTACACTTGTTTTTTCCTCCTCAGGTATTTATGCTTCTCCAACACATCATTTTGCTTATGACTCAGCTACTATAGTGATATTGATGAGTAATGGGAAAAAAAAATTGCAGAGGAGAAAAAATTCTGGCAAACTGATAGGACGATTACATTACAAATAAATAATAATTACGCAATAGGGTAGCTTGTGCTAATAAAACGTATTGTGCCTACTGAGCCTACAATTAGCTCCGACGTTTTTAATACCAGCCAAATTAATTTCATAGTTGACATTTCCAGCACAAAGTATTAGTAATTTGCAGTCTTGTGGTTGCTCATCTCAGCACAACCTACTTACTGATGCTTCGAAGGAGAATGTTCAGGGGGCGTCTGGGTCGCTGAGTCAGTTAAGCATCTGACTTTGGCTCAGGTCATGGTTTCATAGTTTGTGAGTTCAAGCCCCGCATGGGGCTCTGTACTGACAGCTCAGAGCCTGGAGCTGTTTCAGATTCTTTGTTCCCTTCTCTCTCTGCCCCTCCCCAGCTCACACACACACACTCTCTCTCAAAAATAAACACTAAAAAATTTTTTTTACAAAATTTTTACAAAATGAGAAGTATTAACAACATCGAACTAGGACTTTGGAATTTGAATTTTTATAAAATTATTTCATGGTTTCCTCTTTTTATATTCTTTTAAAACATCAGTGGTTTTTTGTGTCTTGGAGTCCTCTGAAGTATAATAAATAAATAGATGATAGATAAATAAATAGAAAATATCTTGGGTCGCCCGAGTGGCTCAGTCAGTTGAATGTCCATCTTGGGCTCAGGTCATGATCTCACGGTTCGTGGGTTCGAGTCCTGCGTCAGGCTCTGTGCTGACAGCTAGCTCAGAGTCTGGAGCCTATCTTCAGATTCTGTCTCCCTCTCTCTCTGACCCTCCCCTGCTCATGCTCTCTCTCTCTCTCTCTCTCTCTCTCTCTCTCTCTCTCTCCCTCTCTCTCTCTCTCTCTCTCAAAAATAAATAAAAACATTTAAAAAAGAAAATATCTTAAACACTCTGAGCAGAATCGGACAGCTGATTGCCCAGACTGGACTGTTGCTCAAGACAGCACGAGAGACTCCACCTTTCCACTCTTAGGAATCTTGAGTTTGCTTAAGCAGAGTGGACTTACAACAGGTTGTCTTTAAGAAAACACAAGCGTCCTGGAGTAAAGCCAGTGACCCCTAGAGACTGTAATGTGGGAATGAAGGCCTCCAAGCTCCCAGCCAGGTGGATAGCGCAGGAAACTGACCACACACCTGCAGCCTCGTTAGGACAGGGGAAAGTGAATGTTGTTGTTGCCATTACGGAACACGCACTGGATGCAAAAGGGAGGTTACTGTATTTATTATCAGATTCCTGGAGGTGAGAAGTGGTGTGGTGAGTCTCCAGGCGGGAGGGGCCGTTGTGAAAATTTGAATAGATTTTGCTGATATTAGGATGTGTTTCTTGCTTGATCAGAATAGAGAACAAGACTGCAAGTATGCAAAGCAGGAGTTTCCAAACGTGTCCCAGGATGAAAGCATTTGGTTAATTTCCTGAAGCCACATCATACCTGGAAAAGGATGGGCAAGGGTGTAGCAGTTGGAGCTGATGCACAGCAGGAAGGGATGGTACAAAATCCGCAAAGCGAGCTGGTAAAACCTGAGGTTCACCCAGACATTCTGCAAGGAGATGGAGTATCTGGGGGGTGGAGGAAGTGCTGGCCTCTTCCCTGACCCCCTGCCAGCTTCCTTCTCTCTCGGGGCAACAGTGCTGGATCCAGACTAGCAGGGGCAGTGGAAAGAGCCCAGGATCTGTAAGCTCAGATATAGCTCCAAGACTAGCCCTTCCTAGGTGTTTAATTTGAGAAAGTGATATATTCTGCCTCAGTTTCCCCACTAATAATCCTGGGCACTTAGCTCACTTGACTGTTCATTTCTTTCATTGCTGTGGGTTCTGTTCTCCTTTCCAGTATGTTGGAAGAGGCTGCTCTGAAATCAACTGGTATCTTGTGGATGGCAGATACGGAAAGTAGCCTGTAAGGATGTGATTCCCTTTCAAAAGCCACTGTATTTCAACCAGTCCAGCCTGTCTGCTTAAGTGATTGAGACACTTTTTAATAATATCACCACATAAATGAAAACATTGAAATGAATCTGATGAAACGTTCTCATACTAATGGTGGATTTTATTTCTGGCTGTATTTCGATCAGTGTACTGGCTTTCTATTTATCCGAAACAAGGGAAAACAATCATGTCCTACTGATTGGAAGTCTATTCATAGAACTTATAAAAATCAAGGGCTGATTCTGAGACATTGTTTTTATTATTGAGTTTAGAATTTTGAAGATATTATGCTCTGAAAAACACAGGACAACTAAAGAAAAGTTGGTATGTTTTGGAAGCAAATAACTGCAAAGTCAGGTGCCCCATAGGATTGAAACTAGGTAAAATTTTTATATAATATGTATAACATTTACATATAATTCAATATAATAATTATATATGCTATATAATGTACCACATAAAATATATATAATTCAATATAATTATATACTACATGTAAAATACAATATAATAATTACATGTACTATATATAATATATAATGTATAACATATATAATACAATATAATAGTTATATATGCTATATAATATGCAATATATAATATAATATAATTATATATGCTGTATATCATATGTAATATACACTACAATCTGATACAATATCATAACTATACACATACCATTATTATATTACATTTCTCAAAAGATAAGTTTTATTTTTATATAGGAATGCTTTTCTTCCCACAGCACCCAGGCAAATTAGGTAAAGGTTGTACTCTGCTTCAAATTTTAAAGTGGAAAATGAAGTGCACGCAGAAATCAAGGCAGAAGCACACTGCAAGTCTCCTAACCTTCTATTCTAGGGCTCTTTGTACTAGTTTTAGGATTATCCATACATTTTTCTGGTGATCTTGGCCATCTGTCGGTTGAACACAAATGACTTCCCAGTAGAAAGTTGCTTATTTAGAATCACAGGCCATCAGACCTAAGAAGTATCATTGCAGGAAAGTGCTGTGCACCTACTGAGGAAGTAACCAAAGCCAAGCAAACTAAGACAACACCTTGTCAATGTCAGACAGTTCATTAGTAACAGCCCCAAGCCGGGACCCAGGTCTTCCTATTTCAAGCCTTTATTTTACAAGGTTGTCCCCCATGATGCCAAGTTTTCGTTGGTAGCGATCTTGGTTCATAGAAAATTTATGATATCCCAGTTTTAAATTTTGGTTAAAATAAAATTGAAAAATAAATGAATAACAATTTCATTATAACCAGTTCTAATGTCTTATCTTATTTACTGCATTTCAATTTTTTAATTCAGTCAACTATTTGGACCCCTGATTTATTCATTTTTTTGGAGATGCCTGTTTAACCTACCTTCACATACAACCCTGTCGGCCTTTTCTCTTGGTTCTTTATAATAAAGGGTCAGTATTGACCCTTATAAACCTTTGGTGGGAAAAGTCTACCAAATATACTCAGCTTGTCTTTACCAGGCTAAAGACACTATGATATCACTGTGCATTTTACCTGGCATTTCATGCCTTGCCATTTCTGTTCGGTGTTTTGTAAAATGGAAAATTTGCGTCGCAGGCTAGCCAGACGTTACTATCCTTAACTTTTAATGAGTGTTAACAGTGCTCTAGGCACTATACAAAACACCGAAGGGAGCACCACCTCTACGTAGTCTATCTAAATAATAGGTTGAAGAGCAGGTTGCACGTGTGGATATATTTTAATCAATATGCGTTTACCGCTGCGGTAAATTACATGAAAACACAGCTACTTCCTAGGTATCATCACCACCCACAATAACCCAATGGGCCTTCTCCTACTTTACGTTGTTAACTGTTGCTGAAAAGTTGCACGGAAATCAAATCATGTTAAATGCTGTCAAGGAAGCCATTATCCTATGAAGAACGCTTTTAGGAAGCAATGGGTAGCATATTATTAACTTACTGAAATTTGGTATAAAATTCTGTTGTTTTCTCCTGTAGTCATTTATTTTGAATTCCAGGAATACATACAATTCATTTTTGTTCATTCAACGGTGTTAAACCCCCACTATCAGCAAGGCAATATAACACAGTGCCTCATTTCAAAATAGGAGTAAAAAGTCATAGGTGTCTTTAATGCAAGGGAAAAGGGGTATATTCCCAAAACTATAACAACTACTATAGGAATGCTAGAAAAATTCACAATGGAAAAATAACACTGACAGCAAACTAAGAATGCATTTGCAGAAACTCCAACATACTTTTTATATACAAATAAAGGTGACTCATACTAAAAATTTGTGTAAGCTTTTAGGGGTTTTTCCCCCCCTTTGGTTTAGCCCTCTGGCAGCTATGTCTGGATGAAATCGTTAAATCCCAATATAAAATCAGTGTACCTGACGGGAGAGCACATGACTCATTCATTCATTCCTTCATTCATTCACCAGATACACGGCGTGGCTGACTCTGCGGTGACATATGTAAACCAGCTCTCTGGGCCAGCTGGTAAAAGTGTCTGTTAGTTGAAAATAACCTGTTTGTTAATTGCTTTCAACCCAAGTCGTTCTGTTCCTGCAATTTGAACCCTAAAGGTAGTTGGGAGTAAACGTGCCTGGGAACAAGAGGTAATTAATGAACGTGAGCAGGCGGTCTCGGCTGCAAGAGCCTGGATGGAGCCGGCAAAGCCCGGACCGGCGTCTGTGCTCCGAGTAACTGATCCTGCTCGTCTCTTGCTGGAATTTTTTCCCCCTTTTCCTTCTGCCGCCTCGTTGCAGGCTACCCCCGGAACGCTCTGTCGACGCGGCTGTCGCATCAGCCCTCTGGCTCGCCGTCGTGATCAGTAGATAAGAGTTTCCCAGCGGTGACGGCAGCCGCTGCCATCGCCGGAGCCACGGCAGCGAGCGAGCGGCTCTGCGGGGCTCGCTAACTGCCTCTCCACCTGCCGTCACCTCCCCGGGTCCCCCCAGGTTCTCCTCGTTGCCGATAGTCATGCTCCTCGCTTGACCTTGGGCCTTGCAGCTGGCTGCCTTCCAGAAAGTTCCTCCGATGACAAGCGTGCTCAAGGTTGTGTTCACGGCATTCAGTCACGGAGCAGGGGGTGGGAGAGAAAAATCTGCCGCAGTTACTTACCTACCTGACCGGGTTATTCCCTCGTTGGCGGCCTGTCTCCCTGCCCAAGACCCTGGATCCGGTGACAAGACCAGACACCACCTCCAGGGTAAATGAGAGCAGCAAAAAAATAAAAGCCAAACAAAACAAAACGCACAGAGGAAATGAATTATAGCTTTCCAGTGTGTCAAAGCGTTCGTTGCTGCATGCTCAAAAAGCAAGAAATAGAGAATTTTTTTTAAGAAGACTGACCTACGAGCTATTTAAACATGACTGTAACATTTTAAAACATAGGTGACACACACAGGTTTTATCTGATTGATGCTTCTCTAACTCTCTGAAGTCCTCGGGCCATCTAGAAAGTTATGTCAATTTATAATTTTCCAGTGACTCTGAGAATGAGCGCGCACGCGCGCGCGTGTGTGTGTGTGTGTGTGTGTGTGTGTGTGTGTGTGTGTTTTCCCAAACGAGGACCTGGCATCAGGGCAGCGGTTGCTCCAATGTTCCTCGCTCTGGCTGACAGCAAAAATTGCACTCAAAGATTGAGAGGAGTTAGAACCAGCCAGGCTGGTTTTCCCACAGCATGTGCTACGCCCTCTGAGAAAAGCTCATTTTTGCTTTAATGTAGCAGGAAAGCATGTGTCATAATGGAGCGATTATGCCCAGTTTCACCACGGCTGGGAATGGGGGGGAGGGGCTGCAGAGAAAGCGGGATGGAGGAGCTTTCCCAGAATTGAACCCAACATTTTGCCAAAATAATAGATTTTTGATGAAATGCTTGTATTGATACCACACCTTTTTTTTTTTTCAAGATCCCTCTTTCAAAGGATTTCTAATTATGTCTCATGTTTGGACCTTAAATACAGGGCATTTGGCTGTGTATCTTAACTCAAAACAAGGAAGATATTGCCTACTCTTCTGGTCACTACATCAAGCAAAAATTTGAGTTTTGTTTTTATTTTTTTTTAGAAAGTGTCCAAAGTCCTTTCAAATCCATTTTTCATTTTTTTTTTTTTAATTTGAGGGAGAGAAAATGCATATGCCAGTGGGGGAAAGGGTGGCCAGAGGGAGAAAGAGAGAGAATTTCAAGCAGGCTGCACGCTCAGCGCTCAGCACAGAGCCGGAAAAGGGGCTTGATCCCATGACCCTGGGATCCTGACCTGAGCCGAAATCAAGAGTCAGACGCTCAGCGGACTGAGCCACCCAGGCGCCCTTCAAACCTAGTTTGTTGGTTGATCCTTACAATAACCCCGGTGAGAAACTGTCTACCTTTTGCAGGTGTGTTGAGTGAGGCTTGGGTTTTAAAAATGACACCCTGGATTATAAATGGTGGCACTAGGTTTAAACACAGCTCTTCTGCTTCCCGAGGGCAAGTTTCCTTTTGCACTGAAAATTCTCCAGCTTTTCTTTAGCCTCTCCAGCCTGCCGACAGTCCAGAGCCAGCCGCAGCCCCTGCTCAGGACAGACCTCCACCTTCCGGCCTGGGAATTTAACCAAACTGGCATGAGAGCATGGGGGGCGGGGGTGCGCCCTGCCAGGGAATTCGTGTCCATGACCAAGGTGGCTCTTTGTCACACTCAGCTAATCCACCATTGTCTTCTTTCTCTTTCATCCCTTAGATTCGGGACCAGCCTTAAGGCAAAGTGAAATGCCAATTTCACTTTGTAGGCTTTTGTTGCGTTTTAATTTTTTTCAACCACCTTTACCAAACAAGGTCACAAGCAGCCTTGGTGTCACGCAGTTACTTACGTATTCGTTTGATTAACCAAAACGTATTTAGCGTTAAATATATTCAGGACTGTATAGGTCAGGGTCGCAGTTTTTATTTTATGGTGACTCACTTCCCATTAGTCGTAACTGATAATCATCCTCCAAGTTAAAAATAAAACTGTCTGGAATACAGTACAAACTTACCACAACACCTGACTGTAGTTTTAAATTGGGGTTTTCCTTCTCAGAGTCACTCAAAGAAGTACTAATCATTTTCGCAGCTCTGAGGTTAGAAGAAGCCTCCCTCCAAGATCAGATTCCTGGAAGGATGTTAAAATTCATCTTCTTAAGTTAATACAATTACTTCCTTTCCTTTAACACCTGATGATTCCCATTTCCACTCTCCCCGCTTTTGGAGTCCCGCCTGACATGCGCAAAGCTTCCCTTCGAGCCTGCATTCGCTGCACACCTTGCTTGCTCTCATCTTTAAAAGGCTTCCTAAATCTTCCCTCTTCTGTGAGGTCTTCCATGACTAAGTCAGGAGGAGACCATACGTGAAGGCACGCCCTTTTGCACAATAACACAGGCACACATGATCTGGAATGTGCAATCCAGAAACTCTTTCACCATCCCGCCAAGCGCTCTGGCCCTAGATGGAGAGATAAAATTATATGTGAAGCCTGAGCAGTGCTTGCAGACTGGTTCCAAGCTAAGGCTCCCTTGTGTTTACATTGTGCCTCTCTTCCAAGACGCCCCGAGTGCTCTGTAAGTACCCTGCACATTTTGTTCACAGCTTCTCTTTGACATAGGTTGTCAACTAACACCATTATCCACAGACAGGAGCTGAAGGTGACAGAACTTTGGGGACATCAGGCAGCTACCAGAGACAGAGAAGGACAGAGATTGTGCACCAGACCACGTGTTCAAAGCAAACCATGCACAGAGCAGGGACAACACTAAAATATAGTCACTCAAAGGACAGAGCAAAGTAGCTGAATGAGAGACAGAAAGAGAGAGAGAGAGAGAAAGGAAGGTAGGAAGGGAAGGAAGGAGGAAAGAGGAAGGAAGGAAAGAAGGAAGGATGGAAGGAAGGAATGAAAAGGGAAGGAAGGAAGGAAGGAAGGAAGGAAGGAAGGATGGAAGGATGGAAGGGAGGGAGGGAGGGAGGGAGGGAGGAAGGAAGGAAGGAAAGAAAACAAAGAAGAAAGGAAGGAGGGAAGGCAGGAAACAAACTACAGACATGGAAAAGTCATTTGCAAGCCATGTATCCAACAAAAGATTTCTTTCCAGAATGTATAAAGAACTCTCAAAATTCAACACCAAAAATATCAACAACCCAACTCAAAATAGGCAAAAGACTTGAACAAATACTTTACCAGATATTAATATGAGTGAGCAATAAGCACATATGAAGATGGTTAATAAGCCACTAAAAAATAGAAATTGAAATTATGATTTCAAATTTAATCTGAATGCAAATTAGAATGACTTTTTTAAAAACTGACAATGCAAATTAGAGCCACCGCTTAGAAGTGCTAAATAGGTCTTACTATTTTTCACTGAATAAGAAGCTTATATGTGGAATCTTAGGAAAAAAAAAACAAATGACGGGCACCTGGAGGGCTCAGTCATTTAAGCATCTGATTTGGGCTCAGGCCATGATCTCCCAGTTCATGGGTTCAAGCCCCACATCAGGCTCTGTGCTGACAGCTCATATTCTGGAGCCCTCTTTGGCTTCTCTGTCTCCCTGTCTCTCTCTGCCCATCTTCTGCTCTCTCTCTCTCTCTCTCTCTCTCTCTCAAAAATAAATAACATTTAAAACATTTTTTAGCCAGGCAGAGAAGGACAGAAACCATATGTTTGCACTCATAGGTCTAGCAGGAAAACAAGAGAGACCTAATGGAGAACCAGGGGGAACGGAGGAGGGAGAGAGAGTTGGGAAGAGAGAGGGATGCAAAACTTGAGAGACTATTGGGTGCTGAGAATGAACTGAGGGTGGAAGGGGGAGGGGGAAAAGAGGTGGTGGTGATGGTGGAGGGCACTTATGGGGAAGAGCACTGGGTGTTGTATGGAAAACAATTTGACAATAAAATATAATGGAGGAAAAAAATAAAAATAAAAAATAAAACATTTTTTAATAAAAATGAGAGAGGAGCTCCTGGGTGGCTCTGTTGGTTAAGTGTTTGACTCTCAGGTCATGATCTCAGTGCTCTCCAGCCCTGCATATCAGTAAAGAGTCTGCCTGGGATTCTCTCTCGCCCTCTCTTTCTGCGCCTTCCCTGGTCACACTCTCCGTCTCTCTCAAAATAAATAAATATTTAATTTTTAAAATTATCTTGATGTTTATTTATTTTTGAGACAGAGAGAGACAGAGCGTGAACAGGGGAGGGGCAAAGAGAGGAGGTGACACAGAATCCGAAGCAGGCTTCAGGCTCTGAGCTGTCAGCACAGAGCCCAACACGGGGCTGGAACCCATGAACCATGAGATCATGACCTGAGCTGAAGTTGGACACTCAACCAACTGAGCCACCCAGGCGCCCCAATAAATAAGCATTTTAAAAAAATTTTTTAAAGAAAACAGTGATGTTAGACTCCCAAGTGGTCTTGGTCTCGGAGAGCCAAGGGACTGTCCTGTGATCCACTCCCTTGGTTGGATCAATATTCCCATCCTGGTGGCCAGGGACTTGCGTCTGCAAATATCCCTGATAAGAAGCCTGAAAAGATTGAAAGAATCCCAATGAATTGCCTTCATTTATTTTGCCAACAAAATTCATTGCTAGATGTCGCGGGGGAGAAAAGGCCGAAGTCACAGGAATGAAAAACAGGGTTCAAAGGTCCAAGTCATTTCAAGATACAAGGTGAATTTTTAAAACAGTTGTCAAAAAACTTCAATCCTTCTCTAAGCTCTGCCTGTGTGCATATTTATGTACTGTCAGCTCACCACATAGTTCAACTACAAGTCCTTAAATGCTAATTAGAGCTAGGTTGCACCAATCAGCTTTGTAAAACGTAAGAAGGTGCCAGGTAGGGTGTCCCCTGGCCTGGCCAACTGACAGGCCTTTCCCATCAGTAGTCCATAATTTAGGATGTGGCCTCAGGTGGCTCTTGAACATCTCATTAGAGCTGCAGTGAGAAGCTCACTAGAGATTTAAATTCTCAGGCATGAGGCCCCTCAGGCTAAGGTGAAAAAGCCCAAGAACTCAATGCCATTACCCCATTAAATGTGGGATGAAAAGTAAGCTGGAAATGAGCTGGTTTGAAAAACTGGCAGGAAAAAAAGAACTGAGAACCACCCAGAACGGGTCCCTCCCAGAAGGATCTGACATTTGAAACTCAGCTACAGCATGGGCTCCGTGCAGAGATATTCTGGAAATAAAAAGGAAGAAAAGGCAAAGAATTCCAGCATCCAGAATACCAGACCCTAGAAGACAAAACTATGGGAGGAAATAGAGAAAATTAGATATCTAAGCCTATGTTCTATCTAAAATTAATGTTGGAGGCTTTGTTCTATCATTCCACTCTGAGTTCCTGTACAGTCTACAAATTGGTTTGAGACCCCCCTTCCCCAAGCCTTTTCATTTCTTTTCAAGACTTTTTTCTGCACCAAAAGAATAGCCAAGGTATCTCTACAGTCCTCAAAAGCATGTAGATGAGATGAGTAAGAGGTAATTATCACCATACTTGAGTAGTTCAAGCCATGGCCCTCATAGCTCAAAAGAAAATTCTTATCTAATTTTTTATATTTTTTTATTATGTTTATTTATTTTGAGAGAGAGAGAGAGAGAAAGAATGCAAATGGGGTAAGGGCAGAGAGAGAAGGAGACACCAAATCCAAAGCAGGCTCCAAGCTCTGAGCTCTCAGCACAGCGCTTGACGCGGGGCTCAAATCCATGAGTGTGAGATCATAACCTGAGCCAAAGTTGGATGCTCAAGTGTCTGAGTCACCCAGGTGCCTCTAATTTTAAAATAAAACAACTTTTTAAAAGTCATAAGCCCAACAGCAAGACAAGGAGATGAAAATGAATCAATTTATTTAAAAATCCAGTCCTTGGTCCCATGCCAACACTAAAGATAGGCTAAAAACAAAAACAAAACCCTTATCTTTGTAGGAAACTACAAAATCAGCAAAACCTAGGGACAAGCAGACAAGGATTTGGATGGGACTGTTTTCCCTTCCACACTAAAATCCCATGTCTGAGGCACTCCAACTCTTAAATGACATTTTCCCAGTATCCACAAGAAACATCCCATTTAGCTCTGTGCTGGCAGCGTGAAGCCTGCTTGGGATTCTCTCTCTCCTTCTCTCTCTGCTCCTCCCCTACTCACACTATCTCTGTCTCTCTGATAATAAAAAAATAAAGTAAAAAAACTTTTTATAAATAAAATTAAAAAAAATACGTCCCATTCAAGAGAATCCAGAAGAGACCAGCATTACACAATTTCACTTATTGAATAGAAGTTTAATGCCCCTGCAGATGACCTCTGAAAATAAAACAAGTTAAAAATCAACTCTAACCAATGATAAATTAATCTAATGTTATACAATATGAAAAAACCTTGAACATGATCTCATCATGGACATGCCCAAGGTTTATCTAAGAAAGTAGATCTCTACCTATATTGTTTGGGCTTTTTGCCACCTGCTAGAGCAATGGAAATTCTACCTCTCAGAGCATCAGTATTGGTCCTGCTATAGGAAAATTAGGTGGGGATTTAGGTGAGAGGCTTCCAGAGTGGCATCAAGGAAAAAAGAACATCAAGGTGTTTATGTACATGCACATAAACACCATATCCTAGAAAGAGCACTAGACAGTTGAGTATTGCCCTAAATCTTTTCTGTGGAGCACAAGTAGACCAGAAGATGGGAATAGGTCCTCGCCTAATCCCAAACTCACATCGTCCATTGGTGATGTAGACAATAAGCTTGGAGAAGACCCTATCCCCTAGAAGGGGTAGCTAAACCTACCAACAGCAATGGATATTTTTACACGATCTTTTTCACAGATTTGGACCCTTGATACCTTGGAAGGATTTTTTAAGTTCGCAACAGGACTCCATAAAGATTTGCCTCCAAAGTACTCTCATTTATGTCTCATGCAAGTATTAATGTTAGGATCTCTTGGACATTCACTTTTTAAATGTTTAAGTAAATCTGTTCTCTATAAAAGGTGAGTAATAAAAAGAGTCATCATTTATTGAGCATTTATCATGTGCCAGCCATGGCTCTAAGTCCTTTATGTATTAGGTCATAGAGCCATCACATAGCTCCATGAGGAAAAACCTGTATCTTAAGATGAGGGAACTGAGGCATTCAAAGACCAGGTATTTTCATGAGACTACACAGCTAATAAATAATGAAACTGGGGTTTGAATCCAGATAATTCATTCCAAAGTCATGCTTTTCTCACTCTGAGAGGTCTGAAATATAAAAATAGTTACATAAGGTATTGAGAATCTGGCCCCTTTTCACGTATAAAAATAATGATTGTTTCCTCTTAATGGTGACAAAAGTATAGTGATTAACAGTGCAAATTCTAGCAGCAGAATGCCCGTATCATAAATTCCCAGCTGCCACTTACCACTTCTGTAACCTGGTTACGATAAACTCTGTGACGTGAGTAAGTTATCAAATTGTTCTGTGCCTCAGTTTCCTCATGTGTGAAATTGGGATAATGATGATAATGGTTCCTACCCTGTAGGGTTGTTGTGGGGCTTAAATAAGTAAATATACAAGAAGCACTTAGAAGAGTGTCAGACCCGTAGCAAGTGCTATATAAGCAGAAACTATTGTCCTAAGAATTACAGCAAAGAAAGCATTTGTCCAAAATGCTTTCAAGCACAATCACTGAATACATAATAAGCATTTCTTGCAGTGACGTGTTCCTACGTTTCCAAAAGTCACCACTATACTACACTAAGTTCCCCTTTCCACTAAACCCACATTCTTTCCCCAGTGATGGTAGAGGTCATGGGCACTGTTGGTGAGGAAAGGGGTGAGTGAGCAGAGGGAGGAGAACAAGAGGCTGACCACCGCCATGGCAGAGACGGTGTCAGGAATTGATTTCAAATCAGGTTCTTAAGGATAATGTTGAGGATAATTATAATCATTACTGTTATTGTCATTATACCTTGCAATTACCTTGGCTTAATTAATTCAAGCTTGTGAAGTGCTTTGAGATCCTCAGATGAAAGGTGCCAAGTAGAAGGGTCATTATTTTTCTACTGCTCCTTTCATCCAAGGTGATTATAGCTCTTCACAAGCATTAATTAATCCTCATAACAGCCTAGAAAGTAGATAAGTGTAGGAGTCATCCTCACTGGGTCCAAGAGAGACATTTATCCAAGGGGGTTAGTGGGAGCTATTCAGTAGTCAGTCTGTCTGGTGGGAGGTCCCCAAATCACAGGGCTTGTGACTTGAGCACCTGAAATCTGTACAAGTCTGTTTTCTGAAAGCTTGAATAAAATGTGAAGGCTTTGGTCAAATTCATTACATTGAACTTGCAACAATTCAATAAGGAGCAATACTGACATGGCCCCCAGTTTTTAAAATTATTATGCAGTTTATAGCCAGAGAGGTATCACATCTTCGTCATGAGGTGAGAAGTAGAGAAAAATAAAACCCTCATCTATTATTTTTCAATGACCAGACAACTTGGTTGTCAACAAAGCATTTTCTCATATTCTGTGGCAAAAGATTTTCCTGATGTCCAAAACTATGGAGCCTAAACTTAGTTCAAAACCATAGACTGAGTCTGATCTTCACTAAGATCTGTTCATTGTGGTCTTTTTTCCCGGCCATGTATGCCCCCAGTCTAGGATGGGCGGGGGCTACTTGTGAATAAAACACTGTGAGACAGGAATTGTAGAGACAGAAGAAAATACTCTTTTAATAGAACTTTTGGAGAGATTTCTCTGACTTCAAATCCATTTTGGGCACAAATATCCAATGAGCAAAAGATTTGTTAAAAGCAGGTTTTGTAGCCGACAGATTCCCAAGACCGTCTTTGAGAAAGAATTTTGAGGGATGTTGAAAACACTTGTGTTCCTTTATTATTGAAGCATTGAGATTTTTGTTCCTTTTGTTTAGAAATATACACGAATGTGTGATAGCCTAGTGTATGTCAGACGACAGCAGGAAATAAGGCAGTCCTTGGCCCTGCTGTCACAGAGTGTCCTCTGTGTCATTCTCTGTCCTCTTTACAAGATGTTGCTGCATCCTGGGAGCAGTACTGGTAAGGAAGAGATAGATGAACCTAATCCGTTGGGAGCTAGACCACACTTAACAGGCACAACAAACATTATTACTACACAGTCACATATACTGATGCCTATTATTTTTTATTATTACTATTACTATTGCTGCTATCATCAAATATAATAAACATAATTACTATTGGCCATTCATCAAGAATTACAAAGCACAACCTCAAACCAGGCTCCGCCAAAGGTTTATGGCTTAGATAGGCAACAAATGAAACTTCATCTAAGAATCACAATTTGAATGGCCAGAATCTGTTGGGTTTTTTTATTTCCATCACAGATTGCTTCTGAAAGAATAGACAGAATTACTCACTAAATGTGTTCTCAAGCCAAGGGTTTGCTTTCTCTGTCGTAGAAGGAAATCCTTCAAAACACTGCCATACTGCCTTTTCCAGAACTTTTTGGCATACGGTAAGTGTTCAGTAAAAGTGTGTTGCCCTCAAATGGAACTACATTAACACATGTCTTCCAAGTAGAATAAGTTATTTAGGGTTAAAATGTCACTAAGTCAGGGGCACCTGGATGGCTCAGTCAGTTAAGCATCTGGCTCTTGATTTCAGTTTGGGTCATGAGCTCACATCTCGTGAGTTTGAGCTTTGCACTTGGGATTCTCTCTCTCCCTCTCTCTCTGCCCCTCCTCTGCTCCCTCTTTCTCTCAAACAAAATAAATAAATAAACTTTGAAAATTTAATACAAAAATAAAATAAATAAAAATAAAATGTCACTAAGACAGAGATCATTTTTAAATTGTACTTCATGAAAAAATTTAAAAAAATAAATAAAATGTACTTCAATAGTTAAATTCATGCTCTATGCTTTAGATTATATTGGCCCTTCACTGATTACCATTTGTCATAAGCCTAAGTATCATGAATTATCAAAATGCTAAGATTCAAGCATTATCTCACCAAAGGGCTGATATCCCATTAGCCACTGTGCTAATCCCAACATGTGAAGACATCCTAAAATGAGTGGATAAATGATACCCCAAAAGACCCAGCTTGTGATCCCAGCCCAGCACTTGACAAGGTCTCTTTTCCAATATCAGATCATTAAAGATGAAAAATATTCCCCCATGGCACATATGAAATGTTCTCAAGAGATGTGTTTATGGCAAATATTCAAATATTCATTACCCAGGGTAGACAGTGTGGGAGAACACAGGTAACATTAAATAATGCTAAATTCACTAATAAGAAAAATTACTGTTGCTCACTTAATTTTCATCTCTAAAGGGTTCCATTGCTTTACTTAACAGTTTAAGAAATAGTCCATCAAATTTGCTTAGATCCAATTAGTATGAAAGAACCAGCCCTGCCTATCTACTTTTTGATACTCTAAGTATCATCTTCCCATTAAGAACAACTTAAATTTGTTTGGTCAATTAGCCTAGGAATGTACCAGATAGATTGACCTGCATCTCATTCACCTGTAAAAACATTGTGGCCATTATTCTGCATTTGCCCCTCCACATCCATACTTCACCCCTCTTTACCCTGTTCTATATGTTGGGTGACTTACCTCTGTAGACCACGACTCATGATTTCCCTTGGCCTCTGGCTTCTGGGTGGGTTTGGTCAATGGGAGGGACCTGAGAAATCATGGAAGGAGAGAGAGATTAGGTTATTGGGGCATGGTCTCACTTCTTCCCTCAAGATGACAATTTTGACAGTAGTGCCTTCCTCTGACCATAAGCAGCCCCCTTCCATGTCTTTTGCTCTCATAAGGTTCTAGTAACTCCCCACCTATCCCTCTAGAGCAGTTGTGGTAATGGCTTTCTCTTCTTCTAGACCCTGAATGGTTCATCATTTCTTATAGGTTCTCTTAACTGTGCCCCACACTTCTCTAAACAGTCCCTTTATTAAATGCACTTCAGTTATTCCTTTGAGTGTTCCATACATGCTTCCTGCCACATTCCAACAGATACAATTCTTCTTGTGCTCTTCACAAGATGACCCCATTTTTCTCACTATAGTCCTCAAATCTGGCACAATAGAAGGCATTAGTTGTAATAATGAGTGAAGATGTAGGCACATAACAAGAACATGCCATATGTTAATATAAGTGTCTGCAGAGTTGTACTGAGGCATGCATATATTGCCACTGTAACTCCAGCAATCTATTTGCTAAACTCTTCAACAATGGCCTAAGTTAAAATCAATAGATATCTTCTGTCCCGGATATCAACCTGACTAGACACTATTATCTTTTGGCGACCAGGAAGGTTCTATTCCAATATTGACAGAAGGGTGAGGATTCATCTGCCTAGTCCTATGTCTCTCTAGGCCAATACCCAGACTCATGGTTCTTGATGGTTTTTGGTTGGTTTGTTTTTCTGTTGGTTTTGAGTTTTTACATTAGAGAGGGAGAGAAAGTGAGCAGAGGAAAGGGGTAGAGGGAGAGAAAGAGAATCATAAGCAGGCTCCACACTCAGCTCAGAGCCCAATGTAGGGCTCAATCCAATGACCCTGGATCACGACTTAAGCTGAAATGAAGAGTCAGATGTTCATCTGAATGAGCCATCCAGGTGGCCCAGGCTCATAATTTTTGAAGCAAACATTCCTTAAATAGCTTTTTCCCACACTGACACACATGGGTACACACACACAAACACACATTGTTGCATATAGTGCAACAATGATTTCAGGAGTAGATTCTTGAACGCCCCTTACCCATTTACCTCACCCCCTCCCACAACCCCTCCAGCAACCGTCTATTTGTTCTCCATATTTAAGAGTCTCTTATGTTTTGTCCCTCTCACTGTTTTTAAATTCTTTTTGCTTCTCTTTCCTTATGTTGGTCTGTTTAGTATCTTAAAGTCCTCAAATGAGTGAAGTCATATGATATTTGTTTTTCTCTGACTGACTAAATTTCCTTAGCATAATACCCTCCATTTTCATCCATGTAGTGGTAAATGGGAAGATCTCATTCTTTTTGAGTATACACACACACACACACACACACACACACACACACACACACATCACATCACATCTTCTTTATCCATTCACCCCGCTGATGAACATTTGGACTCTTTCCATACTTTGGCTACTGTCAATAGCACTGCTATAAACATTGGGGTGCATGTGCCCCCTTTGAAACCACAACCTGTACCCTGTAGATAAATACCTAGTAGTGCAATTTCTGCACAGTAGTTCTATTTTTAGTTTTTTGAGGAACCTCCATACTATTTTCCAGAGTGGCTGCACCAGTTTGCATTCCCACCAGCAGTCCAGAAGAGATCCTCTTTCTCTGCATCCTGGCCAACATCTGTGGTTGCCTGAGTTGTTAATGTTTGCCATTCTGACAGCTGTGAGGGGGTATCTCACTGAACAGACATACACACTTCTTAAATGAGAGTGTTTGGTATGGTGGTTTTCTTCTTATCACACTAACTTGGAAGGCGCTCCTCCAGATCATAGCTCAACTCCAGTGTCCCCGTCAAGCCCCATCCAGTCAAGCACACACTATGGTGACAAGGCTCCCCGTGAGGCTCCTGAGCCCCTATCCTTCTATTCTCCTGCGCTTCTATTCTAATGGACCTTGGCTATTGCTTTTGGTCCCTAATCAAAGTTCATTCTCCACTGACCTAGAAGGCACTGCCTTGTGCCCTACCTATGATCACTACAGGTCTCCTAAATGCCTCCAGCCCCCCCTTTCTGAATCTCACCCATCTCGGTGTCCCATTGTCATAGTCTACTCAGCTGTTGGACTACCACATTACTACTCAGGCAACTTTGGTTGCCTGGTGCTGCTTTTCCGATCCATGACTAGATGTGACTCTTGGCAATGGAGCCTGAAGTACTGCCTTGTTAATTTCTGTGCCACTCAGACCCTCCCCATCCCACAGCCTTCCTTCCGTCCCCCCCAAACAGTGGCTGACCTATCTGAGCAGATGGGTTCCATGTTGTTGCGCTAAACTGCTACTCCTTGAACTCATGTTCTCAAAGAGGTGGTAGAATGAAGAGGAAAGTTCTGGAAATGCACACAGGATATAATAGGTCCTCGTTCGAAGCCTCTTTCAAGACAGCCAGTTGCTGCTTTCATGTGACAGAAAAGCAGGTTTCATGCTACCCTGTGGAAACTCCTCACAAAGCACTTTATCTCACTGGATCTTTTTCCTTATGCAAAGGTGAAGGTTAAAAGCCAGACTCTGCCTAAACTAGTTCTTTACAAATCTGAGCAGACTACTATTCGGTGACAAGAAGTATATAAAGCGAAATGAATTACACAGAAGCTTATGTAAAGTATGGATGATGCATTTTGAAGACAAGTCCCATTACCCCATAAAGTTTTCACCAGATGAATCATTTTGCGGAATGCACTTGAGTGGCATACAGAACTTCACAAAATGAAGACTCATATTCAAGGGTAATCTATATCAATTGTTAACTGTGTGATAATTCAAATGACCAAAACAATATGTACAATATATAACCATCCCATAGCCCAACACCCAATAAACAAGAGTATATTTCATACATGAGTAAATTCAATGTTCATTTACACTTGGTAGAATAATCCTCAGAATGTCTGCCAACTCATCCCAAAGGGTACCTCCTGCCTCTATCTCCTGTAACCCTACCTGCCTTTGGCTGGTGTGAAGTGGGTGAGAAATAAGCACCTGACCCAGAGGGACCCAAACCATAGCTGTCTGTACAAAACCCATGTCCTGGGGCCTCATAATGAACTGGTACAATCCAGTTCCCTCTTGGGGACTGAAAATAAGGGCACTGGGCTATAGGAGCTGTCTGGGCCTAGCAAGAGCCAAAATGACGAGAGAGCAGAAATTCTGGATGAACAGACATATGAAGCATTGCTGAGTCACTTTAATAACAGAGGACTCGAGGGATGAATCATAATCCCTTGCTGCTCAGACCCAGAATCACTGTCTTGCTTAAGTCCATGGAAGGCTCAGCGCGTTTTAGTTCTGGAGCTTAGAGTTCATGACAACCATTTCCTTACACGGGCTCCCTTACATTTCCTTACAGAGCTCCCTGAGCTAGCTTGTGTGGGTCTCTCTTCTTCTTCACCAAGACATGATCTCAGGCCCTGATAAAAAACAGAGGCTTATGTGATACTCTATAAAGTTTTAAAAATCAAGGTGAGTATTTTATTTCCTGCTCGTTTTTTTTTTTCTCATAGCCAGAATACCTACGTGATGTTTGGGGGGAAATGAAGGGACATCAGCCCCCCACACACAAATCTCTCCCCTAAAGCTTACTACTTCAAAACTTTTAGTTCCATCTCTTGGGTTTGATCATTTGATTCATTGAATAAACCTAGTTCAAGGGTGAGAGAGGCTTAATTCTTTAAGTACTGGTAGTCATTTACACCTTAGTAAGATTAAAAAAGAGTTTTTGCTGAGTGCAAAGGAAAGATAGCATGAGGGCCCCTGAAGAAAGAAGAAAAACAAAAGATTAGGAAGCTGACCTCACACCTTGCTGTGTTTCCTAAAACCATATATTGCATTTTCAGGCAAAGACTATTACCAGAAACATCCACTTTGCTGCTGTTTGTTAAGCCTAAATTCACAGCGTGATTGGCCTTTATAAATCAAGCTCACGTTTGGTCAAACTACTTCCCTTTCCCTCACCCACTTACTCTTCCCACCAAAGCTCTCTGTCACGTTTGTTTCTAACTCTCTCTGGAGCCCTTCCCCCCCCTCCCCCTGCCATTTTTTTCTGAGTATGAAGGACAGGAAGTTCCAGCACTGCTATGACTCACGCCTGGAAACCAGGATGACAGCCGTGTCTATTTTTAAAAGATAATTACAATACATACGGCACTAAAGTCAGTCATCCAGTATTTTATTTATTGTCTTTGTAAGCAGATGGCCCTCGGAGTGTTTAAGCACATTTGAACATGCAAGATCCATTATTTATGGCAGGAGACCGGGAACAGGGGCGGGACTTCATGTGGGCCACTAGCAGGTACCAAAGGATGAGAACACTGCAAGGCAGCTGGCTTCCGGCTGGACACCTTAGTTTTCTAGGCACCCCGCTGTTGGACGGAAGCACACCTCCGTCTCCACCAGGTACACCATATAGATTTCTGTGCGTGTGAATCCGTCTCTTTCCGTCTGGCCAGAATTCACTGGCAACCACGCAAGTTGTCAGAGGAAAAGAAAGAAAACAAACCCACTGGCCTTTGAGTGTCTGTCACCAAAAGAATGGAAAGGGCCAGGGAGTGGGAAGTGTGATTAGACTCGGAAAGAGGAAAAAAATAAAAAATAATAACTTTCTTAAAAACACGCCATGGCCTGACCCCCCGGCCCCCACCCTCCCTCCGTCTCTCCCCATCTCCTCTCCTTCTTTATTATTGATACCTCTCTGCTTTTTGATGCGTGCACGCCTTTGTGCTGGTTTCCCAGGTGCCCAGGGAAAATGGCTAGCAGTGAGCTCTTTGGTTTCCCGGCCTCCCTCGGCAGCCGGGCCCTCTGGCACAGCCAGCTGGACCGCACTGAATTAGTCAAGTACTTCATTATCAACCCTCTCTGCACATTTTGCTCCAGGTCATACATGCCCAAACGACAGAGCCCTGCCTTCTGCGGCACTGTCTGTGAAGTTCCAGGGACCGGGCCAAATCTGCAGAGCAGCTCCCCATCCTCGCCTGCAGTGGGTCCCCATCTCCACCCAGGCCCCCTGAAAACGCGCGCGCGGCCAGGGAGTCCTCCGGGATTGCCGGTGCTGGTGCTCCGAGTGGACCCAGCCAAGGGAGCCAGCCCAATTATGACGTTGGAATAGACGTCGCGCTCTGTGGATTCCGCTCTTGCTAACAGGCCATGGGGCCTGGGGACCCGAGGCGAGCCGTTTTGACAATGGGATGACAAAAAGCAGATCCTGGGCTTGGTTGGGTACAGCCACAGGGTGGAATTTTTTTTTTAAATAATAAAGTGGCCACCCTTCAAGAGTCATGTCAGAATAAATCATAATGTTAATTGTACGGCCCCTTCTCCTTTGTTAGGGTATGTCCCGAAATAAGCGGTTGCTGAACCTTCAGGGGAAATGAGATCCAGGTTGAGATCTCCAAGGCCAGGCAAATTTTCTCTGCAGAATTTTCCTGTGGCTGCACGGGTTCCCACCCCCGCCCCTGGTTTCCCAGGAAGACTAGCAATTGAGTTTACTGCCTAGGGAGGCCAATCTTCCAGATTTTCTTTCTGGCTTTCGGTGGCAGGGTACCTAAACCCGGGCCAGCAGAAGCAATAAAACTGAGCTTTGCTCTGGCCTTTCTTTACCAGCACATTAAAGAGCCTTTTAGAGTGACCAGGATGGCAACGTTAGAGAATTCAAAATGCATTTAAGAAAGTCATCTAAGGAGACTCACGTTTCAAA